>NW_023460221.1:8065-23806 GCF_013731165.1 Rhagoletis pomonella
TATTTGTATTATTATTTATAGAATAGCTTACGAAATTAATCTGTTTTAGCAGTCCAAATAAAGAAGTTTTACAGTAAAACCCTATATCTGAACAATCAGTTGTATGGAGGATATAAATAGGTTACAGTGACCCGATCTTTGTTACTTTAACTGCAAACTTTCTGTTGGTAATTAGTGAAAATAGTGCTAAATTTCATGTTTCTAGCTGCATATATGGAGAAGTTATAACAAAGAATCTCGAATCTGAACAATCAGTTGTATGGAGGCTATAGCTTATAGCGACCCGATCTTCGCCATTTTCACTGTAAGTATTGTTTTGATAATGGGTGGAAATATTGCGAAATATCATGTTCCCAGCTGCATAAACGCAGGAGTTATAACGAAAATTCTCATAACTGAACAATCGGTTGTAAGGGAGCTATATGTTATAGTGGTCCGATTCTTCCGGTTCCGACAAATGATTAACACATTGTAAAAATACACCCACCTACCAAATTTTATCCGGATATCTCGAAAACCGAGAGACTAGATTGCATACAAACAGACGGACAGACAGACAGACAGACAGACAGACGGACAGACGGACATTGCTAAATTGACTCAGCTCGACGTTCTGATCATTTAAGTATACATTTTAATGGGTCTATCTCTTCTTATTCTGGTACTTACAAACACCGGACCAAAGTTATAATACCATTTCATGCTCATGAAAGGTATAATTACCAAATTACCAAACCCGTTCTAAAAAGAAAAAAATTACCAGTTTTGGTAAAAAATTACCAAAGCGGCAACGCTGATTGTGATTGTGTCGCTTCATTGGACACACACTTTTTAAAAAATAGCTGATTTCGAAAAACTGCCGTTGCCACTGCCACTGCCACTGCGTTATTGTATTTTGGGCTATAAAGATGAAGTTCGTTAAAAAAGCAGTTGCCGGTGCGCGGCAGAAACCTTATTTTACATCGCTGCAGTAGCATACAAATTAAATACAGTGAAAGTTCCATAAGCGGACACGGATGGTCACCTACTTTTTGTCCGCCTATGGGAGATGTCCGCTTATGGAAATTTCGCAAAAAAAATAATATAAAAACTTAAATTTAAAAAATTTAAATTGCGGGTTCCTAAATTAAAATAATGTGAAAAATAAATATATTTTTTTTAGAAAAGAAAACATCTTTGAATATGGACGTGTGTACGTGTGTACATGCGCAAGAGTCAACATCAGACTGAAAAAAGAACAAAATTGACCGCTTATTAGAGCTTCGCGTCCGTTTATGGGAGATTTTTTTTCATAACTAGACATGTTTGAGTGTCCACGTCCGTTTATCGGAAAGTCCGTGTATGGGAGAGCATTTTGTATGGACAAAAAACCAAAAATTATTCGTTCCCAAGAATGTGTCCGCTTAAAGGAGATGTCCGCTTATTAGAGCGTCCGTCTATGGGAGCTTTCACTGTAACAGCAAAGAAATGTCTGTTTCGCTTCAAGCAAATTCCGCACAAAACAAAACTCAACTATTAGTTTGTTCCAGTACTCTTCGGACTAAAACCTTTGGAAATGTCAAACTACAATTTTACTCTCTCTAGTGGGAGTAACAGGAGAACAGATGCAGAAGTGTACGGGAACGCAAAAAGCACTTTTTCCAGCAGAAACGTCATTTGGTTTGTTTACTTGTCATTAGTACAAGACTAATTTGGCTGAAAGATCAATAAATAACTACTAAAATCTATATAATTAATAATAATTGCATATTTATTCGAATATTTCATTATTTACTTCCATTTTTTTTTAACAAAAGTAAGGTTATTTGATTCACCGCGTTCTGTTTTTGTACACAAATGCAACTCGACCTCGTTTGACCCTTTTCACGAATTTGCCAGAAGAAAAACTCCGAACTAAATCTTGAAACTTCATTCTGGGAACAGTTTCTCAGTTACTCTCACGAGAGTGTTCCCAGATACAGAATTTTTGGCGTACGGGACAGTGATCGGACTTAAAAAAAATTTTGTGTGGTAGAATCAGGAAAAAACTGTGGTAGATCTCTGGGTTTGGATCAAACTTTGTACAAAAATTAAAAAAATTCTGCAAGGTTTCACCTAAATTGCAAACTTTTTAATTATACTCTAAAAAAAATTAATTTTATTATAATGAAGTGCAAGATTGAAGTTGCGTTGAGTTTTGGCAATTTTTTTCCTTGACAGTGCAAAGCAGTTCTTTCCATAATAAGATATTTTTCGAACATTTTTTAAGAGATTTCTGCAACCTTGCGGAGTGCTGCCGGTTTTTTTTTATCACATCATGAAGTAGCGAACAAATGTGGCACGTTCCAGAAACAGCTAATTGGGATTTGTAGATTTTGACAATTCTCAAGTAAAATAAACAACGCCTCAGAAACCTTAGATGCACTTAAATTTGCTAATACTTTCACAAAAATCGCCGTTTTTTAACATTTTCTCTATTAATTTTTTTTATAAATCATATATTATGCAATTTAACACAATAAAATCACGTTTCCTGTCGAAGATTTATTACTGAGAAAATTTACTATTTTACAGTTTATTTTATCCTCCCATTCGGCTTTGTTTACTTTTACTTGAGAAGTTTCTTCGTCGCCGGAATCTTGTATTATATTATTCTTGTTACCATATAGTATTTAGTGTTGGACAATTTTTGCTCTTAAAATTAAGAAAATTATGTCAAGCAATAATAAAACTACTCAAAAAACGCTAATATGTGGTAGATTTCAGACCTTGAGTGGTAGATGCTAAAAAAGTGTCAGATCTACCACAATGTGGTAGAAGTCCGATCACTGGTACGGGAACGACTTTGGATTAAATCCTGCAAAACCTGCAAATCGTAGACATGCTGGAACGCTCTATATGTTAGTTCATGTCATCTTTATTTAATTCTGCTTATAAACTGTTTGTTTTTAGCAGGCTTTCTAATGGTTACATTTGAGTTTACATGTTTGAGAGTTACATAATTATTCGCAAATGTAGTAAGAGTGGAATTATTTTACGAAGTATTAAAAAATAAATAGTTTACAAAATTTAATCGTTTAATATGTTGGCTCTGAATCGCAAACAGTTAACAACATAGAGGTACACCATCCTGACTGTAAATTGGTCTGTCAATTGAAATATATACATTGGATTGTTTTCAGATTCCTTTAGAAGTGGTCCTAGGTAGTAGTCCCTAAAGGAAGAATAAATTGGGCACTTGAAGAGCAGATGCTCTAGGCTTTCCATGTTATCTAAATTGCACTGGGTACATAAAGCATTTGGGTCTATTTTATAAACCAGGCCTTCGATGCAAAACCTTATGTTGTACTTCGTCGACAGGCGAACTTGGGCAAACATTTTACTCATGTAGAAGTTGTTCCTAAAGAGAAGATATGGGGCCACACTTTCGTCGAGTGATCGTAAAATTTTGCAGTTCATGGAGGGAGAATTGGAACAACTTAGTACATCCTGAAATTTTAAAAGACGATCAATGCGCTCAAAAGCTAGTTGCTCTAAAGCTTTCCAGGCATCCGAGCTCAGCGTCTCCCATATATGAGATAAACCAATTTTGTTTAAGAATTGGTTGAATTGTGTTACCCAGTTGTATTCAGGTTCCGCATTTGTGTTTAAATGATAATAAACAAGTCTAAGGAAGCAAATTTTTGGGAGGCGATTTTGTTCCATTTGCAGTAGAGAGATTATGTATTTCCAGCCCATTTTGAATATTTTTGATTCGAGTTTCAGGGTATCTGTCTCTAATCTAAGTTGTGCGTTAGGCGTACTTTTTGGTAAAGCAAGAATTTTCTTGTAAAATGACGACTGAACAATCTCCAGTTGATTCGTGTATCTCAATCCCCAAGCGTGCACCGCGTATAGTAAGGTTGCGGAAACAACGCTATTAAAGAGTTTGACCCTCCCGTCCCAAGAGTCAGCCTTGCATCGATGCAGTGTTTGCAAAGCTGCGCCTAGGGCGCTGTTTCCACTTTTTATCGCGGCGTCGGAAGCCGCTTTCCCCAGCGTGGAGCATGAAAAGGTAACACCCAGATATTTGTATGTTTTGACTATATCTATTTTTTGACCTTGAAAGAAAAAGTTGGCGTCTGTGGCCTTTCCACCCTTCCTAAAGTGTACAATTTGGGTCTTACTAGTGTTAACTTTTAAAAAGTTCTTTGTGCAGTAATTATCTAGAGCCTTTAGTATTTTACGTAGTCTTACTGGAGAGCTGGCGAGTGCGACCGCATCATCGGCAAATAATAGAAGGAGTAAGTCAGTTTTTCCGTCGATATTTATTCCCTCTATATTTTCACTTCGCAGCTCATCTTCAAAATCTGAGATAAATAGCAAAAACAAAAGAGGACTAAGAATTTCCCCTTGTAAAACTCCCTCCGTTACAGCAATGCTTTGTGAAGTAATACCTTCTTGTCTTATCACAAACGATGCACGCTCGTAAAGGGATTTTACTAAGTGTATGAATCTAACACTCACGCCTTTTGCATATAGTTTCTGCCACAGTAGATCGTGATTAATTGAGTCGAAAGCTCGACGAAAATCGATAAATAGGGCGAAAACAGAAGATTTATTTTGTCTCATATGAATCTGTAAAGCAGACTGCAGAACGAAAATGTTATCAGTGCAGCTTCTTTTTTTTCTAAAACCATTTTGAGATTCCGGGATTACATAGTTTTCTTCAGCCCAATTTGTTAATCGGTGCGAAAGAATCTTTGTAAAAATTTTTGAAATTGTATTACTCAGAGCGATACCTCTGTAGTTCAATGGATTTTTTGGATCTCCGCTCTTATGGAACAGTACTAAGAGAGATTGTGACCAAGACTCAGGGGTTCTACCATGTGATAGGATACTATTAAATAATGAGTGAAAATAGTCTATGCCTTCATCAGGGAGACATTTATAAAATTCTCCCCCAACCATGTCCAGACCTGGAGCTTTGTTATTTTTGCAGGCTTTGATTGCAAGTTTGATTTCTGTGAGCGACATCTCGTCGTCTAGTGTTTCATCAAACGTTCCAAAAAAAGTTAGGTCTCTTAGTATGCGTCGTGGGTAAATTTCGTAATAAAATGTTTCCCATTCAACTAGCGGAATAGGGTTTGATATTGGATACTTTTTGTTGCATTCCCTGATGACACTCCAAAACTCTTTTGAATTTTTTACATTAGCAAACTTGTTTTTGACACCTACGTCGTATGCTCTTTTTTTGCTACTTAGCAACTTTTTATACTCTACTTTTAAGTTTACATAATTTGATTTATGTTCACTACTAAACGATGAATTTTTGCATAGCCTGAGTGCTTTTCTGAGCTCACGTTTATTGCTAAGCAACTCTTGATCAAACCAGGTATTTTTGAAGTAGCTTGGTGATTTCCCTGACTTGGTTTTTAACATATTGAGTTTTTGAGCTGACCTTTTTATTGAGTCTATCAGGTTTAAATATTGGGTCTCAACTGAAGCATTAATGTCGCAGTGAGAAAGGCAATCCTCCCCACTCTGAAGTGTAATAAATTGTGGTGCTTTCGTAGCGTCCCATTTCAATATTTGTTTCTTGTATGTTGTCTTAATTCTCCCAGATTTATTTCTTGCATCACTATTAAGCGGTATATTTGTACTCAACATTATAGGGAAGTGGTCTGAGCTTACTACGTCAAATAACACCTCGACCTCTTTGATGTGAGGAATAGCTCCTACGTTTGCCCATATCAAATCTATAGCACTTTCTCCATTACTGTTTGAAAAGGTAAAGTTTCCTGGTATGTCGCCCGGTATGCGCCCATTTAGTAGAATAAGCCCATTTTTTGACATAAAATTACATAATTTTTTGCCCCGAGTATTAACTGTTTTGTCCGCAGAAATTCGTACTGTCTCTAAAATTGAGTTTAGCCCTAGAAGGAGATCGCAGCTACTTTCGCTACCAACTCGAGCGTTAAAATCACCACCAATTACGATGGGGACATTACCGTAGTTATGGGAAATTTCATCTAAAAGAATTTCTAAAAGGTCCAGCGCTGCCTCGATGTCATAGGTCGGTTTGACATAGACAGAGCCAATTATCAATTTAAAGTTACTTAAAACTATACAATTGAAAATCCATAAGGGGGATATATCTATTACAAATGACTTTAAACTATTGTTTATTAAAGATATCAGACCACCGCTTGCCCTGCCTGAAGATTTTTCTCTTGTTGCAGCAGCTGCGAAGTGTTGAAAGTTGTTCCATGGTGAAGGTGAATTGTTAAATTCAGTTTGCAGCCAGGTTTCGCACAATTCAATTATGTGTGCTTTAGCAAGAGACGTTTCATTGTTGATATTGGCGATGCCATGGACGTTCCAAAATGTGATATTCAGAAAAGATTTACGCTCTACAGTAGGGTCTTGGTTATTTTGGATATTTGTTTTGTTTATTGGTTTTTTGAGCTATTTTTGTGGAGCAGTTGAGTAAAATCGATAGGGAATCGTTCATAATCCGTTGGATATAATTTCTTTATAACGTCAATTGCATTTGTTCGCCCCTCCATCAATTTTCGCTCTTGGTTTCAGTGAAGCTAATGGTTACCAATTTTAATGCGATCATTTCTCACTATTACTTTATGGCGGTTACTAATTACTAGAATCTCTTTTTTTAGTTGTAACATAGCCTTCTTGTTTTTTTGTCTATCTTCATTAAGATCTTTTTCTATATAAATAGCTACACCAGCCAGTTTTTTAATATTTTTGAAAACCGCTTCGATTGTGTCGATTGAATCGAATTCAGCTAAGACGGCCATTTTACCATTTTGATCAGAGATTTTCTTTGTTGACTTGACTGCGATGTTATTGGGCAACCCAAGAAGATCTTTACAAACTCGTTTTATTTCTGCAGTCGGAGGTTTATTGCTCTCGAGGCCTTTGAAAATTAGATTTTTCCCTTTGACGAGATCTTCCAGATGCGAGATCCGCCGGCCATCGATTATCTTTTATGCTTTTAAACTCTCCACTTCCTGCTTTAGCTCTTCATTTTGAGCAGTAAGTTTGTTAATAGTGCCTGAGACATTGTTGAGCTTCTCCAAAATATCCTTATTTGATTCTCTGATTAGTTTCATCAGGTCATCGACAGAGAGATCAGCAACCTTCTGCTTCCCTAGCGCTGTGTTATCTGAGTATTCCGGACTTAAATCGGATAATAATCTCTTTGATGGATTTTTCATTGGAGTTTCTATCACAGACATTTTACCTTTTATATTATTGATTTTTAAGTTACCGGGCTCACCCTGTGGGAACAGATTTAGTGGAACTGCTTTATCACAACTGCACGCAACTTCGCTGAAGTTTGACTGAAAGAGTCAGCTGGTAATGTTTTTATTTCGGTTTACCGCGTTTTAGATAAATTGAGTGTAATTTTTGTGATTATTTTGCGCGTAGATTCAATATTTTAATTCGTGTTTTCCACCAATATTCCCCGATCACAAACAATGTTTTTTACTTGCTCGCGCTAGCAATACATTCAGACTCCCACTGGATACAAATTCGGCACCAAACGCTATGAATTGCAAGTATGCAGACAACCTTTCACGGAGCCCTCAATATCAACACGTATACTCAGACAGGTTTAGTATGTTAGTTCAACTGATCAACGTTCAGTCAATTGAGTTAGACTTGAATACATGCATACATATGTACATAACTATGTTCAAATTAGAATTGATATGGTAAAGTAATTTAGCCCTGTTTTTTATGGGAATCCTGCCTCTGTCTAGCCGAATTCCATTTTTCCAACGCTGTAGTGGCATGCATAAACAACAGCAAATCAATGATGTACATATGTATGTATGTCTATTTGTTGGGCTTCATATGAATTCGGCACATTGTTTTCGCGAAGTTGATAAATTAGCAAGTGCGTAAAGGCTGAGTTTTTTGGCTTATACAAAGTGGAATTGCGTTACTAAATTCAAAAAAAAAATCTTTAAAATAACAGAATAGTGCCAAGTGTTTAAAAAAGCCTAAAGCTAAAAGAAATTTGTCAAGAGAAACGAGAGCGGCAAGGACGATGGCCCGTAATCGGAGAATAGTAGCGGCGGCGCGAATAGAAACGATGCCTGCAATCGGAATTAGATCTGTGTTTATTTATCGACCTCAAATCAATTATAGAGGTGATTTTTACAATAAAAGTCTATCTACACATAACAGTGCCGTACCTATCAGTGTCAGTGAAAAATATAATATCGTTGCCCCAGTCCCAAAAAGAGTTGTTCAGACCGGCCCGCACAGTGCCGTTTTTTACCGTCAGCGCTGCTTCAGTGTTCGTTCCATAATTTTGTTATACACTCTAAAACTGCATGTAAAACTGCAACTGAAAAGTGTTTATTTTCAAACAAAATCTGTGTAAGTATACGCATAAGATGTTCAACAGTTTTAACGCAAAAATACATTCCCTACTAAAAATAAAAACTAAGAACATTTTATGTGTACTTTGGCTCTACGCGACCAATTCGGTATGTAAAAGTAAACAGGCAGTCTTTAATTTTATTAACAAGGTGTCTTAATTTGCAAACATTAGGAGAGAAAACTTGTAACCTCTCCTAATATGCGTTAATTTAAACAAAAAACTTTTAGAGCGAATTTTTAACATTTTGTGTGTAATGTAATTGTGAATACTAAGAAAATTCTATAGAAATTTTTGTAGTTAAGTTTAATTAATGATTTAACTATACTTTAAAATAGTTAAATTAACGGCCCTAAGGGCCAAATTCACAATGCTGTACTGAAAATCGTTAGTTAACTGCCGATTCTGAGTTAACTATGCACTGTGAATTTGGCCATAAGTGTTTAGAATTCAACAAACGAATTTCAAGTTTGTTCTACGCCAAACACATGGTAAGTAAAAGTTAAAAAGCAGTATTTAAATTGATTAACACGGTCTGCTAATTTGCATACATTAAGAGAGGAAACTGGTTACCTTTTTTAATATGCTTAAATTTAAACAACAATTTTTTAGAGTGTAGGCAAAGATTTGTTTGTGTATTTTGCTGACGAGCTGATGGTATTCTATTGCAAGTTCTGTTTGATATGGAGGGAAAATTAATCGAGATGGTACGAAATTATCCAGAATTATATAATTTGACAATAATTGCCAATTGCTCATTAGTAAAATAAGTCATCTTGGTTTCTATGAAAGTACTGAAAGTACCGGACGACATACTACGGATGTGTGTGAATTGGTATCACTGATCGATGCTGATTGGCAATGATACAGAACTGATACGGCACTGATTTGTGAAGATAGATCTTAACTTTTATTGAAGTGAAACTTCTTTAGCGGCGGTTGGTTGGGTGGGAGTAAGTTGGCAAATTCAGCGGAAATTGCACACGGAAATGGTGCAACGGAAATGTGCAACGGAAATGGTGCAACGGAAATGGTGCAACGGAAATGGAGCAACGGAATTGGTTGGGGCTGAAACAAGTACTTCCTGTGTGTATGCAACGGACATCATGCAACGGAAATGGTTGGGCCTGAAACAAGTACTTCTTGTGTGTATGCATATGGTATGAATTTAACAAAAACTTGCTAATAAAAGGTTAGAGGATAACACTCAGAAATAACAATACAAGAATGAAAGTAAAGGTGAGTACGTACATAGATAAAGAAAATTATAAAGGTAAAAATAAAAACAAAAACAAAAGCAAAGATGTGTAAAGATAAAGGTGAAAAGGAAGACCAAGGTAAATATAAACACTTTACTTATATATATAAGGCAAAGGTGAAGGGGAATATGTTGATGAAGAAAATGAGAAACATAAAAGTAAACACAAAGATGAGGATAAGGATACCGATAAAAGTAAAGATGAAGATAGGGGAAGAAAATTAAAATAAAGGTAATTAAAGAGGAAAGGATATAGAGAGAGACACAGAGACTAAATCTGGGAACTATTATTTTGGGATTTTAGAGATTTTCGAGATTCTCGAGACTTATCGATTAAATAATCGATATTTTTATTGTCTTTGTTCCCGAAGTTTATCGATTTTGTTATCGATATTTATCTTCTTTGTTATCGATTTTGTAATCGATATTTATCGATTTTGTTATCGGTATTTATCGATTTTGTTATCGATATTTATAGACTCTGTTAGCGATGTTTATCGATTTTGTTATCGATTTTCTTATCGATATTTATCGATCTTGGTATCGATATACATCGATTTTGTTATCAATATTTATCGATTTTGTTATCGATATTTATTGGATTTATTATCGATACTTATTGATTTTTATCGATTTTATTATCGATATTTATCGATCTTGTTATCGATATTTATCGATCTTGTTTTTGTTATCGATATTTATCGATTTCTAATCGATTTAGCTACCAATGGTGTTATCGATGTTGCTGATGAAATTTTTATCGAATTTGTCATCGATTTTGCTATCGATATTTTGATGGGCGTTATATCGATAGAGTATGAAGATAATGGAAAAACAGAATAACATGAATGTTATTAAAACGAACAGTGGTAGAGGTAGGTAGGTAGGATTGATAGAAAAAAGCGAAAAAATATAACCTTAAGCAAAAGCAGATGTCTGTATGTATAGATAGATAAGTAACGTAAGTTTCACTTCTACAGTGTGGCCCAGGCGCACTTACTTTTTTTTATTATTACCAATCGATTACAATACAATTAGGGGATTCACAAGACGTGTTAACCGTCGTAAAATCTTAAGGTTAACATCTTTTTTAATTAAAATGGTTTTAGGGGATTTCTAACTTAACCGAAATTCTTTTAAACTGATAAAGAATATATAATTAGCCAACCCTCCAACCATTTTAACCGCTATTTTACATAAACAAGTGTTAAGCTTAAGATTTTACGACGGTTAACACGTCTTGTGAATCCCCTAATTATATGTACATACATATGTACTAGGATAACAATGGCCGGCCAGATGAATTATGGATACTAATAAAGGCAAAATTCTTCCCCTGAAGAGGTTTTCCGATTTGAGTTTCAATACGGTTTCTCCTTAACTTTGATGCAAAATTACTCACGAGGAGTAGCGAATCACGCCGAATATTTGGTAGTACGAGTATATGTACATATGTATCTGAAATTATGCCGCTATCGCATTTACTAACACCCTTATTCTGCAACTCTTTCGTATTCGGATTTTGCTATGAATCGTAGAAATAGTATGCTGCAACGAAAATTCGTGACAATGACATGCCTAAAAACGAAACGAAAACAATTCTGTGTCGGAGGCGAGATAAAAGATGTAAATCGACGTGTGTCTGCAGGAAATATTAGTGGTGTTCATTTAAACAGATAAATTTGCCTTTCGCATATACGTATATTTTTATCCACTTATATAAACGAGCAAAACAATGTCTTTGTTGCCCCTTATCGAGAAACTTGGGTCCGGTTTAGTTATTTGTACAATGAATTTCGGTTGTTGGGTCCAAACGCATAACCCGAATCCAAAAACTTTAACATACGCGCGTAATCAAAGGATTCACATTTTATTTAAGATAAATGTTTCAAATTTCCTACCACTAGCTTATTAATAAACTCGATGTGGGTTCTGCGCAAAAATACTATGGACGGCGTAGCCGGAGTGATATGCACAAGATATGTTGTATACCTTTGACATGCGGAAGCCCCTCTTCCCCGCAACACAGAGAGGAGAATTCTACTTAGTAAGGGTTATATTCCTAAGCGCGGCCGAAGGCAGAAGCAAGCGCAACAGGTGGTGGACCTAACAAAGTGCATGTTTTCAATGGCTAGGAAGAAGCTGTTATTGCATTAACTGGATTGAGAACCAAAGCTTCAGGCATAGGAGGAGTTCTGGCTTGTGGTTCAACAATTCAACCAGAAGCTGACATAGATGCGCCCATGGTTACTATGCTCGACAGCTCCGCATACCTTTGTGAATCCATTGCCATAGCGCCCTCTTACTCTGCTGCTATAATTGCAGATGCATCAGAACCCATAGTTCTCCTCAAAATATGTAAAATTAACCATTTTTACAATAAACAAACACATGCTGAGTGTTTTTTTATTTCTTTTCCACTTTGTTTTCCTTCATTCAGCTATCTTCGAAAAACAACTGATAGCTGGCAATGCTGCACATATTTCCGCAAGGGTTGCAGCATGTGGATTTTTAGTTTTTCGTAGCGTAGCTACGAATTACGAATTACGAAAATTCGGGTTCTAGAATAAGTTGTTAAGAACAAAATGAGTAGCACAGTTTTTGTGCTGGCAGTGGTCTGCATTCGTAATATTGTTGACTTGCAATTGACCAAAGACGTATGCAGATATTAAATAAAGCGCACATTTTTACTCGTTCATAAATATTAAAGAAGTTCACTGAATATTGTTAATATTCTTTTTCTTGTTTTTTTAATGCATGTAGGATAGGGCTTCCAGATGTCCAGGTTTTCCAGGATTTGTCCTGATTTAAACAAATTGTCCTGGTGTCCTGGTCCACACTTAAATTGTCCTGTTTTTTAAGTTCAATGCAGACACCCATCTAATTTTTAGCAGATTTTTGCTTTGAAAAAATAAGGTAGGCTTTCTGTCATTAGTAGTCGAAAATTGATAATGAAAAGTTTTGTCTAACATGTTGAACAATATCTGATGAGTTTACCTTCTTTCTGTTTAGTTTATTGGATTAAAATCTAATTTTGTATCTGCAGGCAAATGCCAAAAAAGTGGAAGTACCTGAACAGGTTAAGAAGCTAAAATCTCTTCCAAAAAGGCCTTTCTGAAAGTCATCCCTTCTCCCTTCCTTTGTTTGCATGGAGTGGCAAAAATTGAAGGGCTTCTGCTTTCGCTACTCAAACAAGAGCTTCCAGAAGGGCTTTTGTAGAACGTACTTCTGAAGGCCTTTTGAAGAAGTTCTTCTAAAGCTGTTTTTGTTTCATAAAAATCATACTTCTTTAAAGAATTTAAATATTTAAGGTTCAGATCAAATATATTTTATTGAGACTAAAAATACTAATTGAATCCTATTTGTAATGCTAAATAATATAAACATATGTATACTTAAGTACATTCACGTAAAGGCCAGTATGAAGCTCTCTAGAAAAGCAAAAACTCCATATAAGTAAAATGACGTACAAGAAATGGCTAAGAAATTTTCTTGTGTAAAATTTTCTTGAGGCAGTAAGCAGGTCTTCATAAATTTGCTACGCTTTCTACTACGGTTTTCTAAAGTGTTTTGTGAAAAAAGAGCACAAGGCAACCCATGCTTGCAACAGAAATATACATATGCCCGTTCCATTATTTCTTGAGGAAAGAGTGAGGCAACAGGGTGGTGAAGTATCAGATGTCAAAATTCCTTGGACACAAACACGAAATAATGCCAATATTTTTCTTGACCGTTGTCTTGAGGGCTGTATACTGACTTTAAAGTGTAAATAGGAAACCGCTTTCTAGGAAGCATTCAGGGATGCACTTTTTCAGTACTTATAAGGTAAGTTCACTTTAGACAGCCTACCTAAATTGTCTTTAGGTTATGCATATACAAAATGGCAAAAATGATCATGAAGCGCATTTTGGATATGTGGAAATTTACTAATGGTGGTAAGGCAAGCATTCAAGACCACGTTAAAAGCGCCAAACATGTTTCCAAGTTACGTCACCGTCAAGAGAAATTTGTTTTTTTTTTTTTTATTAAAAAAATTAGAACTTGAGCGTTCCATCATCATCAGTCATTCAGTTTTACGGATTGTGCCACAAAACTACATTGCATACAATATCAGAAAATACTTCGGAAATAATGCAACGCCAGAACCAAAGAAACTGTATTTATAGGGATTAAGTGTCCTCTTCGATGGGTTCAGGATTATGGCGGCCCTAATGTAGGAAGAAAATACTCATATATAATGGAATATATGATCGTTTCTTCGTTTATTTTTGTACAGAATTGAACATAAATATCATAAATTTATTTAAGTTTACATATTTTAATAGATTAAATAAAATGTCTGATAATCAAGCTTTTGTTGCTGAGCAGATTGCTAACGGTATTTACACCTTGTCACATCGACACAAGGGCAGATCTTGTCTGGAACAAACTGTCGGAAGTCTTTAAAGAAGTAGAAGCTGTTGTGGAAGGGTTAGTATACAGCCGTACATGCTGTAAATGCGCAGGTAATCGAACATCTAATTTGTGTCGGCACAAATGTTGTCATAAGGGCCACAAGTTTTAAGAACTGTCACAGCAGACGATAAGCAAAAAGCTCGCGACACATTTACAGCATGGTTCGTTAAAGTGCCAGTTTAAACTTAGATTAAGTAAACGGTGTTTAAATTGAACAGCTGGCTGACATTTGACTGGCTGATCTTAGTTTAAACTAGCCACTGAAAAACCGGCCCTAACTGCCTGATCCATCAGCATTTCGCTCAACGTCCATAAGTCGCCAGATGAAAAAATAAATGAATTAAAACCTGAAATAACTGAAGTGGTTAATAGCGGCAGTGGTCCGACAATTATGTAAAACGAAACTTTTTAGGTGTCACATTGCATTATTAAAAAGATTTTAAGCTATTTGACATAGTTGTAGGACTGAAATCATTGGACTTTGAAAGATCTACAGGAGATAATATTTTAGTAAAATTAAAGAGTTTTGTGAGTTTAGTGTGCAAAATATTGAATCAATAAAATTTGTAACAATAGGGGAAAAAATGATGTAAAATCTTTATAAAATACCACACGCTTTAACTGCTTATTTGCAAACGTCCTAAATAAATAAGTCCTTTGATGAAACAACAGAATTAACCGAAACTCTCCAGTCTTGTAAAATATTTTAAAAGGGCAAATATTCAGCACAGGTTACCAACTTCCCTTATAAGTCAATGCCCTACATGATGGAATTGTAACTATACAATGTTAAAATCTATTGAAGAAAACTGGTTGTTCATCCGCATATTAATATTTCAATTCTTAAACTGCTGCTTGAGCTTTGTAAAGACTTTGAAATTATTTAAAAAAAAAATCAACTTTGTAGTTCTCCCTCTTTGTATTTTTTACCTTCAATACAAAAAAAAAAATAATAAATTTCAAGGGGCGTGACACCTCCCATACAAACTAAAGTTTTCACACAACATATCTCCGGAGGTATTCATCGTAGAGTGCTGCAACTTAATATAGAGATATATAATATCAACGCCGAACTCATGACAAAAATGGGAGTTATTGAAAAAGAGGGAGGGGCACCTCCCATACAAACTGAATTTCTCACATTAGAATGTGTATGTGGTGTGATAAATTCAGTTTGTACGGTAGGTGCCACGCCCCCTTTTTAAACAACTCCCATTTTTTCCATAAGTTTAGCGTTGGTATTATATATCTTTGTACTAAATTGCAGCACTCGAAGATGAATACTTCCAGAGACAAGTTGTGTGAAAACTGCAGTTTGTATGGGAGGTTCCCTCCTGATATATCGAAATTGCTTTTGATCTATTATCATCCTTGGATAGTCTGGAGTCGATGCCCAAAATTTCAAAAATATCGGTACAGCTGTTCTCGAGTTTTTCGAACAGAAAAAAACGAAAAAACGGCTTGCAAAATATATATTAGTATAAATAACAAATGAAATACATTTTTTAATAAAATCTATCCTCTGGCAAATGTTTATGAATAATTTTTTAACCCTTCGTCTGACACATGAGCCCAGCCAGGCCTTTTCCATTTTCAAATTACAAAAAATTGTACTTTAAATGTAGCTAGAGGCTTGAAATTTCAGGTACCTTACTAA
>NW_023460221.1:23906-26510 GCF_013731165.1 Rhagoletis pomonella
CAACCTAGTTTTTAGTTTTCTTGTTTTGCCTATAAGTAATGCAGAAGTAGAGCGAATATTTAGTTCAATGAATATAATAAAAACTAAGCAAAGAAATCCAATGTGCGTTAAAACGTTAAACGCTATTTTATATATAAGATACGGTTTAAAACGTGAAGAAAAATGCTGCCATAATTTTACTGTAGATGACGATCTCTTAAAATTAATGAATTCAGGTGATATATACAATAGTGATTCATTTGATGATGAGGAATATACACTCGATATAAATTAATGGTGTTAACTAGTCTTTCGTTTCTTGCGATTTATTTAAATAAAGCATGTGAATTTTCACTAAAATATTTTAGCCGTTTTTTGCCAGAGTCTATGTGAAATTTCACTAAAACATTTTAGCCGTTTTTAGCCGCTTTTTTTTGCCAATCTAGCCGGTCGGCCCAAAAAGTTCTGGCAACACTGCTAAAGGGCATAATAACATCAATCAGCCGCAGTCGAGTGGTTTGTGTGACATCAAGGCACACACCGCCAATCGGAGAAGAAGCTCGGCCAATCATTTTGAACTTTGCACAGATTGCTTTGCAGAGCACAGTAGGCGTACTAACCTAAATGGTAATACAAGCTTTGTGTCCAATTTGCCGTCAAATTGTTCGACAATCGACGAAAGTATTTATTTCAATTTTCACATTTTCGTGTTCCTTTTTTTGTTGAAACTTTGAATCCAATTTGCTTTGTGTCCAATTTGCCGTCAAATTGTTCGACAATCGACGAAAGTATTTATTTAAATTTTCACACTTTCGTGTTCCTTTTTTGTTGAAACTTTGAATTATTTAATTTTCATACACATATATGTACATACATACATATATATTAAATATATGCATTGAAGTTTGTTAATTTCCATTTCTTCGTATAATAAAGAAAATCAGATATTTAGTTCAATGTTATTATATTAGTTTTTATTTAGAACAGGGGGTTTTTGATGTATTTTAAAATGGAGACAAGAGCCGCAATAAAGATGAAATAATGCCCGCGGGCGTTATTGTCATATCGAAAGGGAAATAATACCCACCGGAAAAAGGCAATAAAGCCCGCGAGCTTAATTTCTTTTTCGAAAAGGCAATAACGCCCGCGGCTTTTGTTTATTTTTTTAGGAAATAAAGCCCCTTGGCGTTATTTCCGCGGGGGCGTTATAAGGCATTTTTGAACCGAATCCTGAAATAGAGTGTTCTTCAACCAAATTCTGATATCAATAAAATTCTGAAATAGGGCATTCTTCATTAAAATTCTGAAGTAGGGCGTTCCTAAAATGTTTTCTGAGATAGGGCGTTTTTGAGCTGGCTGCCGAGATAGGTCGGTCTTCCACTCAGCCATCGAAATGTGCTCCTCGAATCAAATCACATGCATCCAGATATAAAAATAAAAACTGGTTCATAGGCATGTCATTTTTATGAGCTGTTAATGCGCCAAATTTCCGAATACGTGACAAATACAGGACACTGCAAATTTTAAGTTGCAATAACACATATTTGAATAAACTTTACGCAAATACTTTAAATATAGATTAATGAATTTTATAAATTAAAGAAGCAACTTTGAATGAACTCCTCCAAAAGGCCTTCTGAAGTATTCCTATAAAACTTCTTCTGGAAGGCCTTCTATTGGTAGCGAAAGAAGAAGCCCTTCAATTAATGCCAGTCCATACAAAAAAGAAAGGAGAAATGAATGTAAAGTGGAAGGCCTCTTGACTCTCAGGCTATTCAGAAGAGCTTTTAACTCCTGAAATTATCTACTGGGTTATAAAATGATATATATTTAATACAGCCATGCACGGCGAACATTTTGGCAAGCACGATCACAACTCGCATTCGTCTTTTTTTTCTGTAGTCCCGCAAAGCCCGCGGATCCCGCATGTGTAATCCCTCATTTCTGATCCCGTGTTTGCGGGACCCTGCATATGTGGGATTGGATTCCCTAATTGTTAGGAATATAATTGACATATGGGTCCAAAATTTAAGACTGCCTTCTTTTTGTATCCACCAGCTGCCAACAAGTAGCAAAATGATCTTATGGAAATAAAAAGTTTTTGTGTTTCATGTATTCGTAATTTAGATAATTGCAAAACAAGTTCCACATCACCCCAAGCTTCATTAATAACTCCATCGGATGCTAATTTGTCTTTAGTAGCTTCTGATCCGACAAGCTCAAATGTACTTTCAGCCAGACCATCACAATCCCACCAACAGGATATTGGGCCTCATGCATAAAAAGTGAGCTTAAGCTCAGACTACATTTTTGCACTGATGAGGTGAGCAGTGTTGCCAGGTCTTCGGCATGAGAAAACGGCCCTCTTGGTCTGAAAAAAAACGTCATTTCCTACCCAAAAACATCTTTTTCAAATGAATGTACAAAAAATTTGTCAGATTAAACTTTTATCGTAAACAAAGGTACATATCTACGTAAGGTATATTAAAATGTCATTTCGACAGAGCACATTTAGAATTCATTGTAAACTGCTTTGAGATCGTTATTTTAAAAATCATTTTATACATACCTACGGTGACTCCTGCTCTGAAAATATTCAACGCGGGCCGCGATGCTGGTAACAGA
>NW_023460221.1:26610-34998 GCF_013731165.1 Rhagoletis pomonella
CGGCCAAAATCGCTTAGGCGGTTACAGCGCCAAATAAGAAGAAGAAGGAGAACGGTGACCATATTTATGGCAGCCGAATACGGAACAAAAAATAATTTTGCCAATTTTTTCCACAATAGCTACCTCTTTCAATGATCCTAGATTTATTAGTAGTGATGTGCTGAGTCGATACTTTTAAGTATTTATCGATACTCGGTACCGATTTAAAAAGTATTCAATACTTTCGATACTCTGTACCGAAATATTTAGGTCTCTAATTAAAGCGCAGATAGGTTAAATATATGAGAAAAAATGTTTCAGAGGAGACTCGCTTAACAAAAGCCGAAGGTTGGGGCCAAGAGAGCTTTTAATATTAATTCAAATATAAAATTTACGTACATATTTATATATGTCGGTTCGTCGTTATAATGCAGAAAACCTTTACTTGTCTGAAAATTTTGGTTCTAGATGAATCAGACGGCATTACCTTTGTAAGCCTGAAAGGCTTTTTCATCCGTCAAAGCATTTTTCTTGAACCTTGGATCTAAATACTAGGGCGAAAACTGATAACATAATATTTTACTGTTGGGATAAGTTATAGTTTTTTAGCCAATATTGTAAAAAATAGTATTCACATTTTTTTCGAAACTTGAAGTATATAAAACGGCGAAGGTTTAATGTAAAAAATCGGTATTGGGCACCGAAAAGGAAGTATTGAGTACCGAAATCTTGTTGAAGTATTGGGTACCGAGTATTGGGCACCGACAATACAGCACATCACTATTTATTAGCTCTGTATTTTTCGATCTTTTGTGAAAGCAGCACATAATTTAATATTCAGTTGTAACACCACACATTTAGATGGTGCTCTGAAATAACGACACAATTCAAAATTCAAAAAATCGAATCCCTTCCTACTGTTAAGTGGCTTATGTCTTTATTCCTTGTCTAATCCATGTCTAATTTTCACTAAAGTAAGAAGTAAGAAATACTGCAGTCAGTCGTAAGGATTCGACATGGATCAAATAAGGATTGGAGACATGAGCCACCTAACAGTAGCATGAGATTATATTTTTCGAATTTTGAATTGTGTCGCTATTGCATAGGACCATCGATTTGCAGAATATTTTTCTATAACTTTGTACTTTGTGCTCATACGTTCAGCAAAAATTTGTTGGCGTAGTTTCGCCTAATGAATATCTTCACAAAATTTGGAAATTGCGTACCCGAGAAAACACAGAAAAAAAAGCTTATTTATTATGTTTTTGGTTATGGAATCCATATACATAAACAAAGTTTGAAATTTTAGAGTAAAATAAAAAAAATCACAATTTAAAGACAAAATTCTCGAGAGTAGTAAAATCAGCTGCTCTACTGCCGCTACCTGTTCAATATGCTTTGCTCCACACAGAATATTCAACGTGAAATGCGTTAAAAAACTTTTAAAAAGCTAAATACTAATGAAATTTTTTTAGAAATTTGAACAATGATCATTAACTCACAAATACCCAGTTTTTCATCGCAAAATTATAACTACAGAACCATCTACATATGTGCTCCTCGACTCAAATCACAAGCGTCCAGATTGAAAAGAAAAAACAGATTCACAGGCCTCTCATTTTTATAAGCCGTGAAGGCGCCAAAATACCGAATACGGCACAAATACGTGACATCAAAAGAAATACAGAACATTTGGCATCCCGTATGAAATAAATTAATTACCAGGACAATTGACAAAAAAAGAGGACAGTCCCGTATAATACAGGACGGATGGTCACCGTATACATACTCTTGTGATCAGCTGATTAAGTCATCAACATATCGATCGATTTTGGCTGTTTCTCTTTTGTTTATTTAATGTTTATTATTTTTCCATAAAAGGCAAGCTCATTATATAACAAACAAAATAAAAATCCACATTTCAAACTTTATGCAAAAATTATAAAAAATCTGCAAAGTTCCAGCTAGATTTTTTATTCAGATTTTTAAGAATTTTTTTGAGTAAGCAGTTTGATAGCCCATTGAATTTCAGGGCAATAATGTGCAAGTTTAACGGGGCTACATAATAGCATTGATTATTAATAATTTTTTTTTCTGTAGACATTTGGTTAGGGGGTTGGTTGTCGAAAATGCTAAATTACGTTCTGCTAAGAAGGAGCATAGCAATATTTCAGCCTTTTTTGCGTTCATTACATTTTCAAGGAAGTCTTAAAAAAGTCGCCTACTTTCTTCTGACCTTTTATGTTGCTACAGCTTTTTTGATGATTTTTCGAGCGTGCGTGTTGCAATAGATCACCTCTTTCTGATTTGGCTTTTCACGTGCAATTGCACACATTACAATAAGCCTCGTAACCTCAAGTGTTTACACAACCAGCCTTTGAACACGGGATCCTTAGTCCACGAATCAAAAAAAAAAACAAGTAAGAGCAGCGCTGTCTTCGGCTATGCCGAAGGCTTCATACCTTTCATGAACATCTGCAAATTTTACTTTGACAGATTACTGCTTTTGAATACATCTGCATACATCGATAGAGGAGTTACATACTTATATAAAAAATCGCATCTAAACAATCAGAGGTATGGAAGATATACTTTATATGGCACCAATCTAAGTGATTTTCACTGCTATGTGATCGGTATGTAAACCGGTAACACAATTTATTGGGTTTAGTTTCCTACATAAAGGAGATATATGGCAAAAACTGGTATCTGAACAATCAGTGCTATAGGAGATAAAGCTTATACAGCATATATTTTGATGATTTTCTCAGTAGACTTTGTATTATTATTTATAAAATAGCTTACGAAATTTATCGGTTTTAGCTGTTCAAATAAAGAAGTTTTACAGTAAAATCCCATATCTGAACAATCAGATGTATGGAAGATATATGTTGTAGTCATCCGATCCTTGTTATTTTCACTGTAAGTATTCTGTTAATGATGAGTGAAAATGGTGCGAAATTTCATGTTCCTAGCTGCATAAATGGAGGAGTTATGATAAAAGACCTCATATCTGAACAATCAGTTGTATGGGGGCTGCAGGTTATAGTGACCCGATCTTTGTTATTTTCGCTGTAAGTCTTCTGTTGATAATGAGTGAAAACAGCGCGAAATTTCATGGTCCTAGCTATATAAATGGAGGAGTTATAACGCAAAATTTTATATCTGAACAATCAGTTGTATGGGAGCTATAGGTTATAGTTACCCGATCTTTTTAATTTTCACTGTAAGTTTTCTGTTGATAATTATTGAAAACAGTGCGGAATTTCGTGTTCCTAGCGATATAAATGGAGGAGTTATAACGAAAAATTTTATATCTGAACAATCAGTTGTATGGGGGCTATAGGTTATAGTGACCCGATCTTTGTAATTTTCACTGTAAGTATTCTGCTGATAATGGGTGCAAGTACTGCAAAATTTCATGTTCGTAGCTGCATAAATGGAGAAGTTATAACGAAAAATCTCATATCTGAACAATCGGTTGTATGGGAGCTATATGTTATAGTGGTCCGATTCTTCCGGTTCCGACAAATGATTAATACATTATAAAAATACAACCACATACCAAATTTGATACGGATATCTCGAAAACTGAGAGACTAGATTGCATACAAACAGACGGACAGACGGACAGACGGACATGGTTAAATCAACTCAGCTCGACGTTCTGATCATATAAGTATACATTTTAATGGGTCTATCTCTTTTTGTTCTGGTACTTACAAACATCGGACCAAAGTTATAATACCATTTCATGCTCATGAAAGGTATAAAAATGCGCGTACGCTTGGTTTGCATCATATTTAAGTCACCTGCGTCCAAAGAATAAATATGTTTTGAAGCAGCTGCTGCAAAAAACAAAGCTTGTAAAGATTTATTAAGAAAATAATTCAAAATCAGTTCTACTTATAAGATTTAGTAACAGAAAAATTACCGGGAAGTTAAAAAACGCCATTTTTACACAAAAACGCTGGAGGTGAGCTCAAACTCAAGAATTTGTACTGAAAGTGGAGTCGGAGCTTAAGCTCACTTTTTATGCATGAGGGCCATTGACCTCATTTTCTCAGACTTATTGGGAGAATCACCACTAGAAACTCCAGAGAGTCCTCTAGAAGAAGTAGAGGTGTACAGCCATAGTTGCCAACTTAGTGCTTTAAGCACTAGATTTAGTGCTTTTTGAAAATTAAAACGCCAAAAATAATGGTTTAGTGCCTAGTGCCCTTTTTAAAGCTTTTTTCCTGAACTAAAATTTCTGAATTTACAAGAATCTACAAATTAAAATGCAAACCATGATTGATAAAAAGATGAAGTTGCAAACCCACGTTCTTGCGTTTTTGTTAAATTGTATTCGCGTTGAAAATGCTAGCACGCAGATAAGTTAAGTATTTATTTTTTATTTTCTTGATTATTGTTTGATTACACAGTTCGAAAAATTTTAACTTTTCTTGCCACCTGAGTGGAACCGTTTTGTGTAGATTTTTCGGTGCTGAATCCAAATCTAGCTGCAGAATTTCTCTATCACGTCACGCCTCTAAGTGTAAAAACACGGTTTTTCACAATATTTTAGGTTATATTATAAAACAACAAATATTTTTGCTCATTTCTACTTAGGGTATCATTAAGTATTACTCTTCCCCTTTAAAATTCAATTTCGTTTGTTGCGATTCGATTGTTCCTTCTCTAGATGTACTAGTTTCGCAGGCATGAATGTCTAGTTATTTATACATGTAAATATTGTTTATTTTTTTACGTTTGTTTACCACAAACTGTTATGAAAAAGAGTATCCTTTGATAAAAAAAAAAATTTAGTGCGGTAAAACGCTCTTTTTTCCAAGGTTTGGTGCTTTTTGAAACTGAAAAGTTGGCAACACTGTGTACAGCCGAGAAATTGTTAAATTAACTGAAGATTTTGAGTTATTTGAATGGTGGAGAATGAATGCAAAAAAATATCCCTGCTTGTCAAAATTCGCGTAGCAAATTCATTCTATTCCTGCAATTAGTGCAGCAGCACTTTGCACTTTATTATACTAAAAGATGATGGGCTATAAAACTGCATTCCAAAATTTATAATAAAAACATTCAACAAACAACAAATATAGCCAAAAATTGTTAAAATGTGGCAAAACGTATTTATTTTTCCCACACTGTACATATTTATAAAATATCTCGTAATACAAAACGCATGTAATTATGTATAGCTTTTTTTTTGAAATTCTAAATAAAAAGTGTGCCCCTCAGATGAAACTTTGCAGAATTTTTCTGATTTTTATATTATATGGTTTTTGTTTGATAATGAGCTACAATATACTTTTATATAAAACTAACAAGCGTTAAACAAACAAAACAAAAATAATCAAAGCTTGTCAAGATGTCGCGATCCTATTAAATTTCCCGACATTGGGCCGTATGCATAAAAAATAATCAATGGCTTTTACTTAAAATTTCATACCTTTCACTTAAATTTGTTTCAAAAAATCGAGTAAAAGGTCTGAAATTTTAAGCAAAAGCATTTGCTTAGGTTTTATGCATACGGCCCATTATATGCGAAATTAATGAAGTAAATTGTAAGTACCTGCAATTGAAATTGTGTAGTATGTATAAATATGTTATGTTGTGTAAGTGAAATAAAAATGAATTGAATTAAAAGAAAATAAATTTACATACATGCATTTAAATTTGACTAAATGGCCATATTTATTATTTTTTTTGTAACATACATATGCAGATTAGACTGCATCACTCCCCATACAAAAAAAAATCGGTACTGTTTTTCCATTGGAATTATAAAATCTATTACATATAAAAATATTTCGAAAAAATATTAAGATTTAAGCGAGCTGGACCGATTTGAAAATACTTCCAAAAATGGGGTTTTTTATGAATAAAAATAGTTTCTTGAAAATGTTTTTTGAAAAAATCCCCTCTAATGATAAAACGGTTTTCACTTAAAAAATTTACACAAAAATATTAAAAAAATATAAAAAAAAAATTTGAACGGAATCGTAGTAATGAGATTTTTGATGCTTTTTTAACTTTTTTCAAAGATTGGTATAAGAAAAACTTGAATAACTGAACCTAAACTCTTCTGATTTAGACTTGTAAGTTATCATTGGAAACGTATTTTCTCACCCTTATTATTTCTTTGCTAATAAGCTCATTCAAAGGATGAAAGGGAAAGTTAGGATGAACGAACATCATTGAATATTACCCTTATTTAATAAGTTGCGGTTGAGTACGGACGTGTTCTTTATTCGCTCCATAAAAAATCATATTTATCGTGTAACTAATAATACTTAACCATCGAAAGACACACTAAACCAGGGCACCCTGAAATTGTGCATATGGAAACTGTGCATACGAAATAATGCATATGAAAAAAACCGAAATAATGCATACGAAAAAAACCGAAATAATGCATATATGCACAGTTTCGGTTGAAAACCGAAATAATGCATATGAAAAAAACCGAAATAAATCATATATGCACAGTTTCGGTTGAAAACCGCAATAATGCATATTAGAAAAACCGAAATTATGCATATGCACTCTTTCGTTTGAAAACCGAAACAATGCATATGAAAAAAACCGAAATAATGCATATATGCACAGTTTCGGTTGAAAACCGAAATAATGCATATGAAAAACCCGAAATAATGCATACATGCACACTTTCGTTTCAAAACCGAAATAACGCATATGAGAAAAACCAAGTAATGCATACATGCACAGTTTCGGTTCAAAACCGAAATAATGCATATGACAAAAACCGAAGTAATGCATACATGCACAGTTCCACTCAAAACCGAAGTAATGCATATGACAAAAACCGAAATAGTGCATACATGAAAACGAACTTCTTTCTGAGTAGGCGGCCTTCGGCCGCGCTTAGGGATTATAACCCTTACTAAGTAGAATTCTCCTTTCTGTGTCGCCGGAAAAGGGGGCCGGAAGTATTTTTGCGCAGAACTTCTTTCTGCGTAGGCGGCCTTCGGCCGCGCTTGGGGATTATAACCCTTACTAAGTAGAATTCTCCTTTCTGTGTTGCCGGAAAAGGGGGCCGGAAGTACTTTTGCGCAGAACTTCTTTCTGCGTAGGCGGCCTTCGGCCGCGCTTAGGGATTATAACCCTTACTAAGTAGAATTCTCCTTTCTGTGTTGCCGGAAAAGGGGACCGGAAGTATTTTTGCGCAGAACTTCTTTCTGCGTAGGCGGCCTTCGGCCGCGCTTAGGGATTATAACCCTTACTAAGTAGAATTGTCCTTTCTGTGTTGCCGGAAAAGGGGGCCGGAAGTATTTTTGCGCAGAAATTCTTTCTGCGTAGGCGGCTTTCGGCCGCGCTTAGGGATTATAACCCTTACTAAGTAGAATTCTCCTTTCTGTGTTGCCGGAAAAGAAGGGCGGAAGTATTTTTGCGCAGAACTTCTCCCTGCGTAGGCGGCCTTCGGCCGCGCTTAGGGATTATAACCCTTACTAAGTAGAATTCTTCTTTCTGTGTTGCCGGAAAAGGGCACCGGAAGTACTTTTGCGCAGAACTTCTTTCTGCGTAGGCGGCCTTCGGCCGCGCTTAGGGATTATAACTTTTACTAAGTAGAATTTTCCTTTCTGTGTTGCCGGAAAAGGGAACCGGAAGTATTTTTGCGCAGAACTTCTTTCTGGGTAGGCGGCCTTCGGCCGCGCTTAGGGATTATAACCCTTGCTATGTAGAATTCTCCTTTCTGTGTTGCCGCAAAAGGGGACCGGAAGTATTTTTGCAGAACTTTTCTCTGCGTAGGCGGCTTTCAGCCGCGCTTAGGGATTAAAACCCTTACTAAGTAGAAGTAAATAATTCATATTAGAAAAAGCGAAATTATAAATATGCACACTTTCGTTAGAAAACCGAAATAATGCATATAACAAAAACCGAAATAATGCATGCATGCACAATTTCAGTTCAAAACCGAAATAATGCATATGGCAAAAACCGAAATAAAGCATACATGCACAGTTTCGGATGAAAACCGAAATAATGCATATGTGAAAGACGAAGGTATGCATACATGCACAGTTTCGGTTGAAAACCGAAATAATGCATATAACAAAAACCGAAATAATGCATGCATGCACAGTTTCGGTGGAAAACCGAAATAATGCATATGAAAAACCCGAAGTAAAGCATACATGCACAGTTTCGGTTGAAAACCGAAATAATACATATGAGAAAATACCGAAATTATGCATATGCATACTTTCGTTTTAAAAGCGAAATAATGCATATGAAAAAAAAACGAAGTAATGCATACATGCACAGTTTCGGTTTAAAACCGAAATAATGCATATGGTAAAAACCGAAATAAAGCATACATGCACAGTTTCGGTTGAAACCGAAATAATGTCTAAATGCACAGTTTCCATATGCGCAATTTCGGTGCCC
>NW_023460221.1:35098-40555 GCF_013731165.1 Rhagoletis pomonella
CCTTGCCCCGTCCATCGCATTTCTTGGATGGCGGTGATGTCAGCCTTTGTCTTCCCGAGGACATCAACCAGTCGGGCAGAGGCACCTTCCCCATTAAGGGTCCGGATATTCCAGGTGCATATCCTTAAATCATAGTCCTTTATACGTTTGCCGTGGTCGTCATCAGAAAAGAAGGTCTCATCCGAGGCTGGTTTTTATTTTTCCTTGGGCGGGGTTTTCACTTTAGCTCGCTCCCAAACGGGTGTTTGGTTGCTACCCAGAGGATACGTGGATATAAATATCCGGACGTTGTGAGCAGCGATTTGAACCGTACGCACAAGAATAGCTTCGGGCCACTCCCAGGTGAATGGCAGTCAAAAGTTTTCCACTTCTGCGCACGGAACCATCCTCGTTACCGAAATATTTAGGTCTCTAATTAAAGCGCACATAGGCCAAATATATGGGGAAAAATGGTTCAGAAGAGATTCGCTTAACAAAAGCCGAAGGTTGGGGCCAAGAGAGCTTTTAATATTAATTCAAATAAAAAATGTATGTACATATTTATATATGTCGGTCCGTCACTATAATGAAGAAAACCTTTACTTGTCTGAAATTTTTGATTCTAGATGAATCGGACGATATTAGCTTTGTAGACCTGAAAGGCTTCTTCATCCGTCAAAGTATTTTTCTTGAACCTTGGACCGACTAAGGTTAAAACTGATAAAATAATATTTTTTCTGTGGCGATAAGTTCAAGTGTTTTAGCCGATATCATATAAATTAGTAATGAAAGTTTTTTCTAAACCTGAAATGCATATAATGGCGAGGGTTTAATGTAAATAATCGGTATCGGATAACGAAAAGGAAGTATAGGGTACCGAAATCTTTTTTAAGTATTGGGTACCGAGTATTGGGGACAATTCAGCACATCACTAGTCGCCCTCATTCTCGCCGCTCTCAGTTGTCAACTCTACGATGACGTCACGCTAAAATTACTCTCACGAATTCTGCTGCAATCGGCGCAATCTTGTATTCTATCATTCTTGGTGCAGTATTGTCTCATTGAAGCAGACATCGACCGCAGAGATACCATCCTAGAATGTCAGGGTATTGCTATCCGGTCAGGCGATGTTGGACTCGAAATATTTAACGTTTACATACCCCCTGTCACCAGCTGCCCGGCAGGATATCACCCTGAAATAGGTGCGCTACTCAGAGGTGAAAACCGTATGGTAGTTGGTGACTTTAACGCGCACCACGATCTTTGGCACTCAAGCCTGTCAAATGATCGTAGGGGAATACATCTGGCTGAGCAGATAGACGATTCGACATTCCGCACAATGAACGACGACACACTCACCAGGATTATGGGCAGCTGCTGTAGCTCGCCAGATCTAACAATTTTCAGCGCTTGCGCGTATCTTGGCGACCTATGCTGACTCTAGCATCAGACCATCTGTCCATAGTCATCTCGACTAATAAACCTGCCGACTTTGCTTCCGTGGATCACCGGACTTATGTCAGCTTTTCCAAAGCTGACTGGAAAGGCTTCACGGAAGTTACTGAGGGCGCCTTCACTGCACTACCCATACCAACCGACGTTAATGTAGGTGAACGTAAGTTCCGCAGGGTTGTCACGAGTGTTGCCGCTCCGTCCCAAGAAAATGTATCACCGACCAAGCCAAAAATGTATCTAAATGTATCCATTTTTCTTCTTTTACGTATCCATCTCTTAATTTGTAAGAAAACCAAACAT
Source organism: Rhagoletis pomonella (assembly GCF_013731165.1). Taxonomy (NCBI): domain Eukaryota; kingdom Metazoa; phylum Arthropoda; class Insecta; order Diptera; family Tephritidae; genus Rhagoletis; species Rhagoletis pomonella. The sequence continues at coordinate 36,833 of NW_023460221.1, forward strand.
TTTCAAGAAAAAGACATAATTTAACCCATCCTAATATTTTTTATGCATAAGTATTTTGTAAAGTATAAGATGTTCAGGATTTGATTTTGAACTTGAGATCTTTAAAATATACGCATGAAATGTTTAAAGTTGCAAAAATTTTTAAACTAAAAATACATTTCCTACAAATAATAAACATTAGGGGCTTACACTTACTCTATTTTAAACATTTTATGTGTTACTGTGCTCTCTGCGACAAATTTGGTATGTTAAAGTAAACAGGCAGTGTTTAATTTTATTACGCGGTGTGCCAATTTGCACACATTAAAAGAGGAAAATAGTTACCTCTCTTAGGTCCGGTTTTTCAGTGCCAGTTTAAACTTAGATGAAGTAAACTGAGTTTAAATTGAACAGCTGGCTGGCATTTGATTGGCTGATCTTAGTTTAAACCAGCCAGATCGGGCATTTAAACTCAGTGTAAACCACGGCCGTGCACTGAAAAACTGGCCCTTAATACGCGCAAATAAACAAAAAAAATTAGAGTGTATTTAAAGTATTTTCAGTAAAATTCATAAAAATTTCCTTAAATAAATCAAATTTTGTTTTTTAAACAGTGTATTTAAACTACATTGAGATCTTCTTTCTTTTTAAATTAACAAATGAAAATATGTGATATGAAAGAGATATATTTACTTTATATATGTATATATTAAGATCTTACTTAAAGCATCTTTTTTAGCTAACTAAACAATTGCGCCTTACACTGCTTTGGTGAGATCTCTTCATATGTTCATTGCTTCGTTCACAAAAAATAAAATGCTCTAATTTCACGCTTAAGTAGCGATTTTTAAAACATTTAAACAACGTCATTAATGAAAATCGAGGTTTTAACGAAAAAAAACTTTATAGAAAATATAAAATTTTGGCCTATTTAAAAAAGTATCCACATTTATACTGATCGGAAAAAATAAGTATCCCGCAAAAATTCGCCTAAAATGTAACCAATTGAATCTCTTTAGATCCAAGCGGCATCCCTGCTTGTCTCCGCTGCTGCAGCTCGCTTCATCCCAGCAGGATGTATTAAGGACCCACGTCCGAATTTTCCTGCCGAAGCGGCTGTTCTAGCTGATGAGCGCGACAACCTTCGTCAGGCCGATCCCGGAAATCCCCGTATTAGGGATCTCAATTCGGAGATTCGGCAACTTGTGAACGTACATAAGCGGAAGAAATGGGAAGACCATCTGAAGACCTGCAACTTCGCCTCTGGTGTGAGCAAGCTTTGGTCAACCGTGAGGTCGTTGTCCAACCCGACGAAGCGCGACGACAGAGTCGAGATAGACTTTGGTGACCACGTCGGACCCGGAGAGATGTGCGAGCAATTTTAGCAGCAGTTCATTCTGCATCCTCCGGTGGATAAAGCCAAACGTTGAGTGAGCAGAAGGCTGCACAAAATGCCAAAACTTAGTGCGCCTCTTGTTTTCACCAGCGGTGGGGTAAGGGTAGTCATCGGAAAGGCGAAAGCCTCCAAAGCCATTGGACCCGACGGAATATGCATGTTGATGCTGAAAAAATTTTGGTCCTGCGGGAGTAGCGTACCTAACGGGGGTCCTCAACCTGTCTATGACCACTCTCGTCATTCCAGCATTCCAGACATCTGGAAAATAGGGAGAGTGGTTCCACTGCTCAAACCGGTGAAACCAGCCAACAAAGGAGAGTCTTTTCGCCCGATAACTCTCCTCTCCCCGGTAGCGAAGACACTCGAGGCCCTGCTGCTCCCGTACTTTACGAACCACCTGACCCCAGCGAAACATCAACATGGGTTCCGTAAAGTGCATAGCACAACAACAGCACTTAACGCCATAAACACTCAGATAACTCGTGGCCTAACCCGAAACCGACCTTGTGAGAGAACTATTCTAGTAGCGTTGGACCTGTCAAGGCGTTCGACACTGTCAGCCATTCAACGCTACTAGAAGATATAGAGTGGCCCGAACGGGGCTTAGTAGCCGCTCCAACAACAACAACAAAATCCAAATGTCTAAAACGTTTTTTTCTCGAATTCAGGTTTTTCGACTTAGGCGGTTATTGCTTATGACCTCAGATATATTGAAAAAAAAGGACTCACATCACACTTTTGTAGGTATGTACTTTTTGATTCGTTTGGATCGGTTTCCAGAGGAACTCGTCTTCCCTGCTCAAAGTGGTTAAGTGCGTCGGTCAACTCTTTTGATGTCAACTTCTTTTGAGTAGGTGTCACCTGATCTGTGTTGTGACGAATACTACGGCAACGCGAAGCGAACAACGGGAAATAGGCAGAATGTTCGAGGAATGACGCAGAATAATCCACAAAGAGAAACGTCAAGTTGGGTGAACACTGCGAACACCGAGAGAAAGAGAATGAGCGATAAACTTCAGAACGTACTAGATTTGCCATCGAGCGCAGGTATATAAGGGCGCCGCCACAGTGAAGTCAGGGGGTTACAAGTCAGCAAGCAACAAGTTAAGTAAGCAGAGAAGTGAGTTGCGAATAAGCAAGCTATAAGTTTAATTGTGTTAACAAGTTTAGTAAAGCGTTGTTATTGCTTTAACAAGTATTGTAAAGTGTTTTTACTGTATTAGCGAATATTGTAAATTGTTTGTTTACAATAAAGTTAATTGTACTACAATTTGGTCATCGTTAGCATTTATTTAACAATCCAGCGATACGAACCGAGAGATTTGGGAAACCCGGACGAGGTTCCGAGGATAATCGTAACAATTGGTGTCAAAAGGGGGATTGTTAAATAAATCCCGAAGGAGAAACTACTAAAAATGGCGAAAATTCAGGACTTAAAAATTGAGGAGCTGAAACAGGAGTTGGAAAAGCGTAATTTGGCCACCTCCGGAAGGAAAGTGGAATTGTTATCCCGGTTGCGAGAGGCTATGGAAGCTGAAGGCATCGACGTGGACAAATACAACTTCCAGGGTAAACCCGACGATGCATCCGCAAACGACGGACAGAAGGATTAGGCTGCATGTTCGTCGAAGGATGTGCATCAGACATCCGGGAAGGTTGAAGAACAGCAAAAGGTTCTTCATCAACAGCTATGGACATGAACACGTTATTGGCTGCCATGTCACAGATGATGCAATCACAGGATACACGCATGTCACAGATGTCATCACAGCTGTCGTCACAGATGCAAGCGCTGGAGACACGTATATCTTCAGAGGTATCAGCGCAGGTGTCATCCCGGTTAGAAACTCAGCTACAGGCACAGGAGGCACGCATATCATCACAGCTGGAAGCACAGGATGAAAAAATTACACAAATACAGGACAAATTTCAAGAGAGACAGGAGAAAGTCGAAGCAAAGGTAGAAGAATTGGAAGGTCGTCTTCGTGATTTACAGTTGAATCGTCCAGCTACTTCGACGAATTCCCCTGAGGTAAAAACCCCATCCTTTGACGGCACGATTACTTTCCAGGTCTTTAAGCTCCAGTTCGAAAAGACGGCTACAGCAAATCGATGGAGCATGGAGGATAAATCTGCTGCGTTATTCGTCACATTAAAAGGACCTGCAGCGGAAATATTGCAGACTATTCCCGACTGTAAAAGGAACAATTACGATGCGTTAATGGGTGCAGTGAAAAGATGTTATGGTAGCGAGGACAGGAAACAGATTTACCAGATGGAGCTGGAGAATCGCTGCCAGAAATCCAACGAGACTTTACAGGAATTCGCTCCGAGATTGAAAGGTTGGC
>NW_023460222.1:0-20192 GCF_013731165.1 Rhagoletis pomonella
AATACGTAATTAGTTTAAAAGCCTTCAGGTGATTCCTTGAGGTTCCGGGTTGAGCTTTTTCGACCAAAAATGTCGAAATTACACCAATTTCTTTTATTTTGCATTTATTTTTTTTAAGTATATATTAGAAAAATTCTACATTATGCTTTATTTAAAATGATATTAAATATTATTATTATTCGATATTAAATGATATATTGATATAAATGATGATTTCATATTTTTCTCAGCTTTAATATTATCGTGTACCAATCAATGTCGGACTTTTTGAGGTAAATGTATTCAGTTTTCAATAAAAAACAGTTCAGAAATAAAAAATTGGGTTTCATGGTTGTAAAAGCTGAAAATTTAACATAATAATTTCAATTTCAAGATATTTCCTATTAAAAAATCAAAATGATCAACCCGGAACCAAATTTCATATTTATTTTCCTTGCCAACCTCATGTTTTTTCGTGCGAAAACTTTCGGTTTTTGAAAATCGACCAAAAAAGGCCACTCTAATATGCACTCTTCCCTTTTCTTCTCAATCCGTGTCTTCCACTAGCAAGCAGAATTGAGTTCAATACTTCAATCGTGTAAGACCCGGAAATAGGTAAAAAAACTCAGTGCGTGTAGTCCCCTAGAGGAAATTCCAGAAATAAAGAAATGTGCGATATACATACACATGTACTTATTTTCTAATATACATACATAATTTCATCTTCATCTTCACCTTCATCTTCATCTTCATCTTCATCTTCATCTTCATCTTCATCTTCATCTTCATCTTCATCTTCATCTTCATCTTCATCTTCAACTGCATCTTCATCTTCATCTTCATCTTCATCTTCATCTTCATCTTCATCTTCATCTTCATCTTCATCTTATCTTTATATTTGTTTTTGATTATATTCTTGTCTTTGCATTAGTCTTTTCCCGCCCAATTGGCGTTTAACGCAGCTATTCGTTTTCTATACCCGTCATATGCTACCTGTACCGTGGCGTTAAATATTTATCGCAAACATAACGGAGCTATAATAATAAGATTTGCTTCAATAATTTGAGTTTAACTTTTTAAACAGGTGGCCACCGTCTTCAGGCACCTCAAAAATATTTTAATTGTGTTTCTGTAAGCTCTTTCTGTACTGTATAGTATTTTAAGCGTAAGACTTTTGTATAATTTAACTAAATTTTACTTTTGAAACAGGTGGCAACCCTCCTACATTTAGCTAGAAAATACAACTTATTCAAAACCATTTCTTTTGATACCCATATTGGGATAATTCGTTTAACTTAATAAATAATTTGAATTTGATTTTCGTATATATGGCAACCCTTTAAAAGACTAAAACCATACTGCACATCTGCAGGTCAAGCCCTTTCATGTGACACCTCACTTTTGAAAATCGTACGAAAGATACAGATTTTATGGCTTGGTGTTAAATATTTAACGCAACCATCTCCGAACTCGATTAAGAAGTTTCACTTCAAAAAGAGTGATGTGTAAGCAAATCAATGTTGCCAAATTCAAAAATAAAAAAAATCCAGTATAATATACTTAAACAATATGTATATTTCCTCAAACAGGGACTATCGATAGTTGCCAACGACCATTCGGTAGTGCAAAAAAGTAAAACCATTCGATAGTATCGATAGTACCATCGATAGTTTTACAGCTCTAGTCATAGGCATAAAAATCGAGCTTAAGCTCAGGCTGAATAGCTGTACAGAGTGAGCTTAAGAGCTCAGAAGTTTACTCTAAAAATTTTGTCAGAGCTTAAACTCACATTTTATGCATGAGGTCCAATGAGTCGACTCGCGAAAACTCACTGATTTGTCCAGACCCGTTTGAACAAAGTCCCTTATGTTTCTGCGTTTTCAGTTATTTTTGTTCGACTATACTCAACCTAAGTTCATCTAAGCTCGGGTATCCCATGCAAGGTAAACAATCTGTGTACGGGTCGTGGTAGCCATATATACCCTCCTAAGTCCTCTTCTATGAGCGCTTAGGATACACTTACGGTCGCTGCCGTCGACATGATATTTAAATCATATCGGTGATTTGAATGCTAAGGTTAGCAACCAGAGCATCTTTTATCCCACTGTCAGAAAATTCAGCCTTCACGTCGAAATGTACGATAACGGAATGAGGCTAATCGACTTCGCAGAGGAGAGAAACAGGGTAGTCTGCAGAGCAGGTTCCAGCTTGTAAAAATTCATTAAGCTACATGGCTTTCTGCAGATCGAAAGACATGAAACAAAATCGACTATTTTTGAAGCGAAACTTCTTTAGCGGCGGTTGGTTGCTTGGAAGTAAATTGGCAAATTCAACGGAAATTGCACACGGAAATGGTTGTTGGAAGTTCTTCTTCACTGTATGCAAATAGTATTAATTTAACAAAAAGGAGCTAATAAAAGATTAACGTATAAGACTTAGATAAAGAAGAATGAAAAAATAAAGGTAAACATAAAAACAGAAAGATGCGTAAAGAAAAAGGCCAAAATGAAGATCAAGATAAATTTAAACACTCTACCTATATAAGGGCAAAGGAGAAGGGAAATATGTAGATGAAGAAAATAATAAACATAAATGTAAAAATTTCAAGAACTATTTCGGGATTTTAGAGATGCTCATCTAGGGATTAATTAGGATTTTCAAGCCCATTTCGGGATTCTTGGGACTAAGCAAGGATTTTCCAAACCATATGGAGATTCTCGGGACTATTTCGAGATTTTAGAGACTATTACGGAATTTTCGTTATATTTGGCGATCTTGTTATCGATATTGTTTTCGATATACTCATCGATATTGCTATCGATATATTTATAGATATTTTTATCAATATAACAATCGATATTTTTATTGATATTTATATCGATATAAAATAATCGATATTGTTATTGATTTATTTTTATTGCTATACTTCTGAACATATTTATCGATCTAATAATGGATATTTTTATCGATTTTATTATTGATATTTTTATCGGGGGCGTAACCGGAAAACCGCTTTTTTCTATTAATTAACCGAACCGAAATTTTCCACAAATGTTTGATCCGAACCGTAAGCCGAACCACTTTGCATAAAGATTTAAAGGTCCGTTTCAACCAATTTCAAATAGAAACATTTATCCACTTTTTTTCTTTTTGCTAAATATGGTATTACATACCATGTTTGTTTACCATGTGGCCATATCAAATGCAAAGGCAACCCATCTGATTTAACAGACACTTGACCCTTAACCTTGCGCGTTGTTACACTTGACACTTCATTAATTTCTTTTTTTTTGTGATTTACGAACCGTTGAACCCAACCGTAACCCCGGTTCAAAGACCCAAAAACCCGATTTGACGAACCAGTCCAAAAGTGCAAAAACGATTCGAACCGCTTATCGATATTGTTATCGATGTTACTGTCATGTTGTGGCATGGCGCGTCCTGCTGAAACCAAAAAATCATCCAAGTCCATTTATTCAATTTCCGGCCACAAAGAAAAATCGTTTAACATGCCTCTGAAGCGCTCACCTTTCCAAAATGGCGTTTTTTCCAGCGTAATTTTCAAAGAAAAATGGTCCGAAAGCCACACAAAACTCTTAAGACTGGATAGATTCGCTTCTCGACGATCACATGCTGGTTTTCCGATAAACACACGCGGTAGTTTTGCTTGTTAAGATAGCCTCCGAGTTGAAAATGCGCTTCGAAAATTTGAGATCCGAGCAACCGAGTTTATCTAGGTTAATCTGCAATAACCTGTTTAAGTACCTGTTAGAATTCTTAGTTAGTTCTTTGGGAGGTTATTTGGTTTAAAATATATTTTCCTATTGTATCAACCCAGTGGCTTGGTTCCAGTGCAGTTCTGTTTATTCTTTCTTCTCTCCTAAGCTCTTCTCTGATGGTGTGAGGTCGTATAACAAAAGAAGGCCTCGAGGCCTATCGATTTTTTTGCTACCGCCTCCATATCGAGCCTGTCTGGTTCTTCATTTCCCTCTGTGTCTTTGTGGCCCGGTACCCATAGAAGCAAGACCCTGTTATTTGCTACTAAGGCAATTAGTCTCTATATGCATTCAAGAAGCAGTGAAGATTTGATTTCATAAGAATGAAAAGCGCTGAGTGCGGCTTGGCTATCGCTTAGTACAGTGAAAGCTCTCATAAACGGACGATGTAAGAAGCGGAATTCTCCTATAAGTGAACACATTCTTGGCAACGAATAATTTTTTGGATAAACGGACGAGGACTCAAAATAAAAGTCCAGTTATGAAAAAACAATCTCCCATAAACGGACGCGAAGCTCTAACAAGCGGTCGATTTTGTTTTTTTGCGCTTGTACAAATGTATATGTACACAAGAACATGGTCCATATTCAAAGATATTCTCCTTTCTAGAAAAAACTAAATGGAGCACCCGTTACATACCTACATATACATGTACATATATATGTACATATGTACATACCTAATCTGCCTGCCATTGATCTTGAAAGAAGTCGCATGATACGCGGCAGTAAGACTTGAGCTTGGAAGCCACTGATGGCACGCAACAAAATAATTTGGGCACGGTATTAATTGAGGATCCGATTCCTCAATTACTAGTAGTAGTTACTGCCTAATCGAAACAGTTCCTTTTTTCATTTACATTGGAGGCCAATCTATACACACCCAACAATATACATAGGTCATAAGTGGCAAAAATGCCGAGAGTAATCAACAAAATCAACATAAGACATTCGATTATTGAGGTCCAGTGCATCATTCATCAACAGGCTTTATGTGAAAAGCATGGTTTCGGATCCGTTTTAATTACTGTTGGGAAGTATCGAGTACTTCTTAGGTATCGATACTCTTAAGGATGGGGTATTTTTAAGAGTCCTGAGTACTTCCTTCAAATATACACATGTTGGTAACATTTCAATGCTTAGTGAAGCAATCTCACAAGCTGGCAGCTCTTAATTAAAATTTATATACATATTAATCCGAAGTTACGTCAAAAGAATGGCTAACCTTACTGGGTGCAAGTACTGTACTTAAAAACTATTGAAACTTCAAATTGAGTGCATACAATCATTTCTGAACGCTGGTAAACTCAGTACTTTTAAGTAACTATTCGGTACTTAATACTGAATACTTTGAATCGGGCCTGAGTACATGTATCAAAGTTATGATTGAAACAGAGTATTTTTGATTACCGAGTACTTTCCAGTTTTTTAAGTTCTGAGTACTTTCGAGTTCTTTTAAGTTCTGAGTACCTTAGGGTATTTATTTTTTGTGAGTACTGAGTACTTTGGAGTCCCGGGATTAACATTCCTATCCGGTTCACATCTAATGGCGGCACCAAGCACCTAGTTAGTAAACCGTATGCCTGACATCAACAATTTCATACTGTACAGCTGAAAACTTGATGTCGCTATGTTACTACATGAACAACCTCCTAAAAGCTAAGGTTTTCACAAATTTTAGAGGAAGTGACAACGACTCGATTAACGCCAACGACAAAAATACTACACTGAGTGGACTTTTGACAAAGCTTGTTTACATTTTGAGGCGCCGATAAAAAATTTCATCAAACTAAGATACAAAAAAAACTTTAAAATGCAAAGCAAGTCCAACGGAAGGCGCGTCCAATGACACCAGACCACTGGGGCGATAATAAATTGCTGTTATCGGTAATGTTCAACTGACGCAACGAGGTTCAAAAATTTTATATTTTGCAAAACATTTTTTTGAGCTCCATGAACGCTGTGAAAAAACGCCAACAATAGCCAGTCAGGCGGTCATTTAGTCGGCAGCAATTGTAGATAAACACTCGAATCTCGCTCTACTATTGTGCAAAAGCAACAACAGCAGTAAACATTCATCGGACAACAATACAACACAATTGCTTCAAAAGCCATTTTCATCTTGTAAGGACATAATTTATCGCAAACACATTTTTAATCAGCTGCTGGCCGAAAACGAAATGGCGCAGCGGCGCGACTAGACATACATACATATGTATGTATGTATGTACGAGTATGTGCACATGCCTAGGCATGCCTAGTTAAATACTAGAGTGAGTGTTTAGTTGTGTGCCCAGCGCAGACTAATAATACAATTGCTCATTTTGCGGGAGGAAGGGCAATTAATTGGCAAAACATGCAGACAGCAATCAAATTGAAGTTTTTGCAATTTAATTAAACTTTGAGAAGTTTATAAAGTTTGCAGTTAAAAAAGTTTCACTTAAGTCTATTATGCGAATACGTATATATGTATGCATGTGCATAAGTGTATAAAATAAATTTTAAAAGAAATTTATTGACAGTGGTTTAACAGCTGCTGAAATCTGATTTTTAATAGCAAACTTCTGGAGTGGTTTTTATTGGAATTGTATGAGCTTTAAAAATTATTCACATATGTAGTAAAAATTATGAAGAAATAACAAAAAATAATAGCTAGCAATGCACTGTACAGTTATTAAGCGCACTGTGTCGTGTGTCAAGTGATTTTTTCTTTACTTCGAATAGCTCTGACATCAGTTTCTACTTGGATGCAATTAATTTTTTTTTATTGAAAGCTAATAAAAATTAGAAGAGATTTGGCGAGTCCGCTTTTTTAATTTTTTATTTGCTTATATTAAAAAGAGGCGTGATTACCAGGTATTCATGAAATTTGGTGTGTCTCATAATGGTCCTGAACTAGATCCGAAAAAGTCCTGAGCTAGTCCCGAACTGGTCACGAAAAAGTCTAGAATTAATCCCAGAAAAGCCACAAACTAGTCCCAAACTGGCCCGATATGGTACCGAACTAGGTCCAAAAAAAGTCTGAATAAGTTTCGAAAAATCCCCAACTAGTCCAAAAATAGCCCCGAAAAAGTCAAAAGCAGCGATCCCGAACCAGTCCCGAAGTAATGCCGAAAAAATTGCGAACTACATATATCGACGAACACAGCTGCTAGCACAACTGATTAGATTTGTTTTCATTTGCACTAGTACCCTGAATTCATATTGGTTTACGTATGACAGTTTACGACAATTTTGCCCATACACGAAGAAAATTTGGTTTACACATCAATAAATAAATTTGAGGAAATGTTACACCTAGCTTAGCTTATTTAGCCCAACACACACATACATTTATAATATAAATATAAATAATATACATTTTATATGTATATGTAGAAAAGCCATTTAGTAATAAAGATAAAAAGTTAAATTACAATAAATTGTGTAGTTCAAAATAAGTAATCAGAAATTAGTTGAGTTAATACGAAGCACAGTTAAATTAAACAAATCAGTGATGCAAAACGATACAGTTGACAAGAGGCTGTTGTTATAGCAATGTACTGTGGTCTAACTGGCCAAGTGTAATTTTTTATGCGTGTTAAAATCACTTTTTTCTTGTTGCTATATTTTAGATAATACTGTAAAACAGGAAAGATAACTGTGTTTTTGTAAAAACTCATAAAGTAGTAAACAATCCGAAGTCAAAATCTACTTATTTTTGTACAATGGAAAATAAATTAAAAATTGACCCCACGGTCGTCAATGTGCAAAATCACATGCCAACCAATAAAAACTCTCAGTTTTTCTTAATTTATCTTTCATAAACTTATTTAGCCATAATCAGTGTTGCCAGATTTTTTTTAAGCTAGATTTTCGAAAAACTATATTTTCGACAAAAAAAACTGTAATCTTCAAAGACAAGGAGAGTTTTTAAACAATTAGAATTGTTTTAATTTCATTGAACATAAGTAACAAAAAATTATTCATTAACGCAAAATTAAATAACAAACCGTTTAAATTATACTTCACTCAACAAGAATATACTTTATAAAATGGAAAATCTACTTAAATCTTTTTTTTTTTTTAATGAAATTCAGTTTCATTGTTTTTAGTAAATTGCTCTTTTTTATCTGATGCGATACCGGAAATTTAGTACCTCAGAACTCAGAGAGTACTGTAACTTTTTATTTACTTCCTATTTTATTCAAAATGATTTGGGAAAATAATCAATTGCTGTGGCGACTGAAACGCAAAGGATAGCTGAAACTATTTGTTTCAAAAGAGGAAATGCTGCTCCTTTATCGCCAATACATATTTAGCTTATGGTGATTTCGTTTCTACCAAAAAAATGTCGCATTTTGATTGCCCCTTTCTCTTTTCGTGTTCGATTCTAAAATAAGGGCCAACGGTGAGAAAACTTTGTGTTAGTTTTTTTTAAATATCACACTCTTTTAAGGCAAAAAAGACACATTTTCTGCCCTTTGAAGCTTTATCAGTGGAGATGGTTGCCCTGAAAATCAGATGGCTCCTTAAAACGATAATGTTATGAAATGCGTGAGCTGGGCGAGGAGAAGAAGGCAAAAACAATTTTTGATAGAAACGAAATCACCATTAAATATTTACTTCCAAAAAACACAATGGAAATTTTCGTTTATTCATTCAAATTTGAAATATCGAAAAAACCGTAAGATTCTCTAAAAAATTTTAATTTACAGCTAAAACTTTGGCTCTGGCAACATTGGCTAGAATTAATTTTTGCCAAAAAATTTGTGAAATTTCCCATTGTGCAATGTTGTTATTAACATATGCATGCGTTTATACTCTTTAGTTCAAATGTAGGTTGGCTTTTGTAGAGCAAAAAGTTTATTGGCACAAGCTTAGACCTTGTTCTAGAATCTAGATAATAGAATTGGAACAATACTACGTGTACATAATTTAGCAACATTTGTATGATTGAGAATCCAGAGACAGCGAAAGCCTATTGAAACTTTAAAAACAAAACTTTTAAAATATAGTTATGGGGAACGTCTTTCAAATACAGCGACAAATATGTAGTTTGTTTATTTTCTGTATGTATTTTGTATTTGAACTGCTATTTTCTGGGAGCGGCGCAACTCCATTGAGTCATTGTGTTTTATTCTGGTAAAACAAAAAAATACATATATACATACATAACACGAGTGTGCATGCATATGTATGTATACACACAAAAGCAAAGATAACCTCCCCAACAAACACTGGAAATACAAATTTCAAACGTTTGGAAATATCTTATTTCTCAATTTGATTTTCATTATCATTTGAAACTACACATTTTCTAAAATTTCTCTCAAACATTATTTGTTGAGAAACAATTTTTGAACATTTCGTTTCGTTTCATCCGTGTCAACATGGCACAGATGTCGAAGTCTATTAGCTCAGTTATGCATACATAGCGTTGCATGAGAGCTGTCACATAAGAAATCTGTTAAATGAGCTTTGCGTGTAAGCGGTTACCCAACGCAAAGCACATGTACATAGAAGTCTGTTGGGTTTTGATTTTTACGTAAAAATGGTATAGTGGTGCAAAGTATGCATAACTGAGCTATATCGGTAGTCTGCTACATCAGTTGCAAAATGACTCCTCGACCACGCTGTCGCAGTCATTCGCAATATGTCTGTCGGAAAACGGCTGCTCGTTCGAGTGAGTACATTTAGTTTATTGATATGAGTGAAAAATTTTTGGTAATATTAAAATTACCAAAAAAATTAAAACGGAAGAAAGAAATAGTCGGCTGTATCAATAGTGATCGAAAGTTTGATTAGGTTAGGTTAGGTTAGGTGGCAGCCCCGTGTAAATAACTGGAGGTCACTTAGACAATTTGAGACTGTCCTTTGTGATACCGCAGATCTGAACGGCCCAAATACTTTATCGATAAAACGCCCCGAGCCCCATTAGGTATTTACGAATTCGGCTAATCTCAATGCCCCAGAGCTCCTCGGGGCTCTTTAGGATGTGAGAGGCACATTACTTCAACTTTAGCCTCGCAAACGCTGGGCACCTAAGAAGGTAGTGTTGAGGTGATTCCACCTCGTCATCTTGCAGGACACTGCGACATACGATTGGGCAGTGACCCGTTTAAACCCCCACCAGAAGCGAGAGCTGTGGATTGCTTAAAGTGAAATAATACTTTCGTGTTAAAAATAAAATTTATTTATGATATTAAAAGCTTCTAAGTATGATAAAAGGGGTTAAATATGCTCAATGGAAAATGCTCTAAATCCAAATACAACCATTTTTTTGCGAAAAGCTGAGAAAAAGGGTTAAAAATACCTGTTTTGAGAATTTGTATATTTTCAATAGAGCATAAATACCTCAATTATTTTTAAAAATCTTTCTATATAATATAGAATGTTAAAGGTAAATTTTATCATCTGTTTTTATTTTCCAAAAAATTACTGCACAAACTAAACTGTACGCAACTAATTTTTGCTTCAACCGTATTTATGTTTTGAACAAAAGGAACACTACATATTAAAAAGGGCGTTTTAGTTTGAGAACGCTATCAACGTTATTTGAGATGCATTTGAGAACTAATGTTTGAGATTTATGAAAAGGACTGTTCTCAAATGGATCTCAAATTAAGATTTAACAAAAATGTTTATTGGGTGGCTAGAGGCTAGTTTGAAAGGGGCTCTTTGAAATGCACTGTTCTTGCTGAATCTGTGCAAAAATTTTTGTCTGCATTATTTGTTGTGGCTTTTCACATTGCTCATGCCTGGCTTTGCGCCGCCAATATATATATATGTATATGTTTTCAAAGTGTGTGTATCGATATGTTTTTGTATACAAGTGGCCACACATTTAGTTTTTCGAACGAAAATTTTCTGAGAGTGCTGTGTCGGTCGGTTCCGCTCCATTCACCATTGATTTGTGTTTTAGTTGTCGCACTTACTTATCCGACTTTAAAGGTTTGTCATTAACTTGTTTTTACGCTAACGTTCTATTTATTGTTAATTTATATTTTAACATTTTTCAACTGTCGGCCAATTTATCACACCCAGGCAAGGTGGAATTTTAGTGCTGCTTCACATATTACGGTTATGGGCTAAGTTGTTTACACAAGCCTGGTCGTATGCGTACATTTTGTATCCTTTTCCTGGATTCCGGCTAGTCTACGACCAAAAGTCCCGCTCCCTTGGTCGACATGAATGGCGAGGCGGAAAATTAGACCATCAGCTTTTCCCTGATGCGCAATGTAACCTATCGTCATGAGAAACCTCTTAATAGTCCTTGTAAAGCTAATACGGCTATGTAGAGTGACGTTGAGTATAATCTTTAGCTCCGTTTAAATTGGCAAAGTCCTCTCCGCGACAAACGAGACCAAAGGGGGGTTTGGACCAGGTGAGTCACTTTCGTGCAGCATTTTCAATGTGATGGTGAAAAGTGTGATACTAGCTGACAATCTGAATCGCAGGTACACCATATACATATGAGGCCATGAAAGCTCAAACTTTTTTTTTTTGTATGCTTCCCTACTTAAAATAGCCTCAAATGAGATAAATTTTAAAACGAAAGTCATACAAATAAGTAAGGGCCCGGATTTCTATGCATTTACATATCTTTTTTGGTAAGTCATAGGAACTTAAAGATTAATAAATATTGCGAATCAAAAGCTTTGGGTTAAAATGGCATCGATTTGTTAGTTACATATTTTACCTTAGATGCATATATGTATAGGCATATTTTGTCAAAAAAGCATATTTAATTGCATTTTTTTATTAAACGCAGTTTGTCTAGAACGGATGAATCACTCTCCCCAAGTGCACGAGCATTTTATGATTTCATGCAACTATTGCGTAGATACTGATTTCGTCGACAATTATTTTAATGCCACTGACGCAGCGCCATATATCGAGCCTTAACCGCCAAAAAAACGTAAGCGAAAATTTTTGAAAAATATGCCGCTTATTTTTAAAATATATTTAAAATTAGCTGAATAATTGGCTGAACAAGTTCATCTCGTGTGCTAAGTAGCCAAATGACCGCAAGTGACAGCTGTTAAGCAGGGATCACACGACTTGTACATTTTGGCAGTTACAGAGCTACAGATCATGTCTGTCTGTCCATCCGTCCGTGTACACGATAACTTGAGCAAAAATTTATATATCTCAACGAAATTTGATATGTAGACTGCCCTTTACCCAAGTTAGGTAGGTATTGAAAATTGGCGAAATCACACCGTAACCACGCCCACTTCCCTTATAACGGTAGTTTTCAAAAATACAAAAACGGCGATATTTTAGTAACTACTGAAGCTTACTCACTGAAAATCGATATATGCAATGATTTTTAAACGTAAAATAAGAATATTTGAAATTTTTGGAAGATAGGCATAACCACGCCCACTTATGATGACATGTGTATATCTTGGTAACCGCTATACAAATTTCTCCCAAACTTGGCACAGCTGTTGGTCTTGACAAAGCATACGAAATGGCTGAAATTTTTTAAAATTGGATAATAATCACGCCCACATGCCATGTAACGGTAATTTAGAGAAATAAGGTTTGTTTTTGAAAAATAAAGGTTAGTTTTTGTCGCTATTATCAGAAAATGTCGTGTCGCTCTTTTTGTCGCGTCACTATGTTCTTTGCCTAAGTTGGTAAACCGTCTGCTCTGGGGGCCTTACTGATTCTTGGTCGTATTGTTCGAGCGGAAATATATGAGCTTCGTCCCTATACATTGGTTCGCGTTCTTCATCAAAGGCGTCACCTGTTAGGTCACTCACAGGCGTTGAAAAAAGCCCTTTCCATAGCTGAAGTGTACTCTGGTCGTCTGTTACCAGATCGCCTTTTTCACATTTGCAGGAACTAGCCCCGGTTTTAAAACCATTTAACCTCATTTACCCCGCACATGACATACTAACCTCTTTCTGCCCTAATGGTCCGCTACGCCACCGTTCAACATATTTAATACACCAGCATAGAATCTGCTCCATGCCTGGGATAGTTTTTACGCTCCGGTAGAAAGTTCCTTCAATTCAGCATCAATCATGTGTGACTTCAAGATGAACAACCAGCGTAGGAGAGCCCCACACCGTTAAACGGTTGCAGTGACAACTAAGAGGAAGTATTTATGGAATTTAGCAACAAAGACTATCGCATGACTCAACAACTATTTGAATATCACATGTTGCAGAGAGTTAATAGTTAAATAACCTTCCCTCTTACCGTCAATAAACGTACAACCATTAAATTAAAGCCTCGATTCGATTTACATACTTTGACAGGCAAATACTCCTCTAGTTATTTTCTGCATCTGCAATTCCCTACATCAAATGCATTTCAATTTACCATACCCTCGCCATTCAAATGCTCTAATAGCCTTTTTGCATTCGATTAGTCACCGCTAACAGCCAAAACAAAAAATCGAAATCAACTAAATAAAGATGATTAAAAATAAAATTTGAGAAAAGACACGAAAAGTGGTATAAGCGCACAAAGCTAGACATAGCAAGTTGCATCAGAGTTCAGCAAGACAACTGGTCCGACGACAGCTTGTGCAATCAGGCTGTTGCAGCTACAAATGCGGAAAATTGGTTATTCATGCCACACGACCAAGATGACGGCGATGCGACGCGGCAGTCAAAGTCCGAAATGACTCGATTACCACATTTTGTTGGGGCGGCCGGACGGGCAAGAAGCGTCTAAGTTGGGCACTATGTTTGGCAGCATGACTGGTTGGCTTATCGGCTGACTGCTTTCTTGTTGGCCATGTCCGGATGACACATTGTTCGCGATATTAGCGAATAAAACAAACCAAACAACAACCGTTTGACAAGATGGGCGATGGTGGATAAATAAAATGAACCTGCAGGCAATTTATTGCAGATGACAATTTAAAAGGCATTTAAATTTTATTTCAACAGCCAAATGAATGGCAACGGAAATGCTTATACTCGTAAATTCATAAGCACAAGTTTACAATAAAATTACACAAATAATTTAAAGATTCAGCATGCACAAAAGGCGAATTATGCATTCTGCAGGTTGAGTGGGCTTCTTTAAAAGTTTTCATAAATTTTGTAAACGCGCCATTGCCGAAAGGATGTAGCCAAAGTGCAATGGCTTGTGGCGGTCATAAAAAACCAAAGCAACACATCGAGAATATACCAATTAATTGCTGAGTAAAACACGCTTTATGTGCATTTTGCCTTTTAAGCCAAAGTCAGTTGTGAGTAAACAAACAACTCATGACAACTCCCTCGCTGTCGTGTTGCGCTTGAATGGTGCGCATGCGCAGCCATGCACTTGAAAAACGCAACGTCAAGCGCTATTTGCCGTTGGAGTCACAAAAATGGGCTGTAAATTATGCGTAAATATGCGTCGAAATGTGGCGTCAATGCCAGAGCTGCTGGAGAATAGTGAGTAGCCGGTCTGCGTACCTCTTTCGCTTCTTCGTCGTCTAATCAATGTGGGCCAGAGCATTGTTAATGCGATACGATCCGGTTGTACGCAGACGGCCGTCTCTTCGAAGATCATTGTCGCGTTCGAATGCGTTTGTAACGGTGCTTTTTCGTTGTTTTCCTATTTTGTGCTGCCCTCGCTTTGGAATTATCAGCTTACCTCCATAATTGACATTTTTAAATATTTACTCTTCGCGGGTTTTCTTTCTAGTGCGATATTTATTCAGTGAGTTGTCACTTTTTTGCATTATGTGGGCCAATTGTTTTATTTTTATCTTTTTTTTATCGTTTGTTTGTTAATTTGTTGTATTATAGCGCATTTTTATTGTCTGGCTTTGTATGTTTCAGCTTAAATTGTTTATTGACATTATTAGGTGGGGTTTGATGCCACCTCTGCCTTAGATGAATTTTCTTTAAAGTCAATAAGGAACTTAGAGGTAACACGTTTTAACACTTCAGTGCAACACCCCTAAGCCCTAAATAGTTTGATTCATAATTATAGAAAAAATATCCAGCCTCGGTTTGATACATCCATTGACTTCGAACTACAGATTTGTAGACATGTGACTAATTTTTCCGGCTCGGTACAGAAATCACATTTGAAAACCCGCGCGAACACGCGCCGAGAAAAAATTTGCGAAACCCAAACAGATAAATTTGCCTTTCGCATATACGTATATTTTTATCCACTACTTTATGGAAACGAGCAAGCAAGAATCTTTATTGCCCCTTATCGAGAAACTTGAGTCCGGTTTAGTTATTTGTACAACGATTTTCGGTTGTTGTGTCCAAACGCATAACCGGAATCCAAAAACTTTAACATACACGTATAATCAGAGGATGAAACTTTTATTTAAAATAAATGTTTCAAATTATTAATAAATTCGGTTTGCACTATGCACTTATTTGAAAAATTCGATGTGGATTCTGCGCGAAAATACTGTGATATGCACAAGAAATACTGTATACCTTTGACATGTGGCAGTGTCTCTTCTCCGGCAACAGAGAAAGGAGAATTCTACTTAGTAAGAGTTATAACTCTATATATAATCCCTAAGCGCTGCCGAAGGCAGAAGCAAGCGCAACAGGTGGTGGACCTAGCAAAATGCATGTTTTCAATGGCTTAGAAGAAGCTGTTATTGCTCTAACTGGATTGGGAACCAGTTCTTCAGGCATAGGAGGAGTTCTGGCTTGTGGTTCAACAATGCAACCAGAAGCTGACATAGATGCGCCCATGGTTACTATGCCCGACAACTCCGCACACCGTTCTGAATTCATTGCAATAGCACCCTCTTACTCTGCTGCTATAACTGCAAATGCATCAGAATCCATCATTTTCCTCAAAATATGTAAAATTAACCAATTTTACAATAAACAAGCACATGATGAGTGTTTCTTTAATTCATTTCCACTTTGTTTCCCTTCATTCAGCTATCTTCGAAAAACAACTGATAGCTGGCAATGCTGCACATGTTTCCGCAAGGGTTGCAGAATGTGGATTACGAAAATTCGGGTTCTAGAATAAGGGGGATTGATAATAATTTTTCAGCAATTTACTGGGAATTGATAAGAACATCTAAAGGGGCCCCTCATTTTTCACAAAGTAAAGTAAATGTCATATTTTTAGGTTATTTTCATAAAATACATGATAATAAAGTTTGTCTTAATTTTATTTTATTGGTAATTACATGTTTTTATTTTTACTTTTCCATTTTAGTTAGACAAAAAACAATACTTATGCTGGATTTCCACTAGGCATTAAATGGCAAAAATTACAAATGACAAAGTCGGTTATTAAAAAATAATCATTAAAATCATTTCCACATGGCATTTTTTTAAATGGCAGACATTTTTTGTCATTTCAATGCCTAGTGGAAATTCGGCATTAAGCATAAATTCTGGGTATTTATCTGATCGCGCTTACAGAATTACTATAAACAAATTTTCAGTGTGCTACTTGAGTGTGGTTCCATCAGTGTTACCGTTGTGCGACTAAAGTGTCAAATTGATACTTTTTGGAGAATGGCGCCCCCTGACACCGCCTTTTAAAAATAGGCTTGCTTTGAGACTTTTCCAAAAAATCATGCGACTTTTGCCCCTTTTGTTTGATTTAAAATTCTATATACACATTTTGACAATTCCCTCATAAATTATTTGTTTCTTATGTGTTTAAACATGATTTTAGTATTTACTTTTCAAAGGCTTTTAAAAATTACACCCCTGGCCAGATTTTGACTGATTTAAACCTTTTTATTATGTCAAACATTTTCCGAATAAATCTCCAGAAGTAGCATGAATTAATGCACCGTTTTTGTAGCTTAGCATTTCCCCTAAATTATTTGTGTTAAATTTATTATTTATTTAATGATGTAAGTACTTTTTTTAACTCCTCTTTTGTTCATACTATATGCAAAATATGCATATTGCGTCGTTTTAATATATCCCTCATAAAGAGGTTATTATTTTAAGAGAAAGAATTATTTTTGACAGAAAAGGATGATTTTCATTAACAATTTATTAAAAATAACACCGGTCAACAAAAAAAAAATTTTTCTTTGGGTTTCTGTTCTCATGCTTAGGTTCTTATTCCAAACGTTAAAGAACACTTGAATTTTAATTTTTAGTTCTTGAAGTTTGCTTTTGTCTGATTTACGTCGATAAGTATAAGAAATACGAAAAATTTTCACTATTAGACATTAATTTTTTGTTATTTTACATTTATATGTTATTGTTTATCACAAATCTTAAATAAAAAAGACTCTGATATCCAGCAAAAACTTTTATAATCGTAATTTGAAGTAAGATTATAAACAAAATATAAAAATTAGTGATTTTTACAGAAAAATTGAAAAACTGTTCTAGTTTTTACAAAAGCAAACTTTGATCAAAAAAATAATTTTTTCTCTTATTTTTGGCGTAGGAGAAACTAAAATTTAACATGTAGAAGTCGGACCCAAAAGTCGCGTTGACTGGTGTAATGGGGCATAGTCATAGATGAAATAAAGTCTACTTTAAGCAGCTTTTTTGACAGATGTTCCGTTGAAAAAAGCTAAAACTAACGTTATAGTCGATTTTATTTGGACTATGAATATGCATATATATATATATGAATATAGTAAAACGGTAAAAATCCTTTTTTACCTATGATTCAATCTCTTAAAAAAAATTGGTTTGGTCCAATATCCAGCCGAGTGCTGTACAGTGTAATGATTCCAGTATCTTCATTTTTGTATATTGTAACTATCAATATCTTATAAGAGAATTGTACAATTTTTTTTTATCTAAAACTAATAAAGATAGAAGGACGAAATTCAAGGATGTGGTAGTTTACATATTAGTGCTTGATATATATATATTTTTTTAAAATAAATATTGGAAATTTCCAAGGATATTCAAGGACAAAGTTTTAAAAGGAAATTTTCATCACTTATTCGTCCTGCTGCACCAAAAAATTTATTTATTTTTAATTCTACAGAATGTTTCCTTTTACTAGATACCCATATTGTTACTCTACAATGCACCAAATCTTTTAAATAATTTTTTTAGTCAATCATATCCCAGAAAAAGAGAAAAATTAAAAACGCAGTTATACTATATTATGCTCCTAGTTTTGTAAATATGTTAATTTTTTCGTGTGTTTTAAATATTTTTGGTTTTTGTCGCACGGTGTTACGTCTCCTATGATTTCTAATAGTATGTACAATTTTTTCTTACACTTACAATTATTAAAAGTCAATACCTTCCATCAAAAATCAAGAACATCAATGCACCCCCAGGGCTCTTTTGAACGCACAAGCGCTGCCAGAGATACTGAGAAAATATGCTCACATGCTGCTACCATCCGCGCTTGAACTGACAGTGAATGTGACCTGAAGCAAAGGCAAGAAAAGTTTCTCGATGTAACATTTTTCTAAAAAGAAAGGAGTGACAGCCAGCCGCCAACCACTAAACAGCCACCTAGCAGTGCTAATCCGATTGCCGATGCTCGAGTGGCACTTCAGTAGAAATTTTAAAACAAAAGAAAGGAAAAAATTTAAATCAAATCAAGGAAGCAAAAAAATATTATACGTAGAAAAGCAGCAGTGCAGACAAAAATCATTAAAATTCATTAAGAAAAAAATGCGAGTTCAAAAGTGCGAATGGTTGAAAGGAGCAGTAAGAGCACCAAGCTCCAATAATGAAAAGAATTAGAAATAGACGTGCATGCATTTTTTTGTATGTTTAAATGCATATGTATTTGTACACTGAAGTTGAAATGTAAATTTCTATTAATGTTGATGATGCGGTGAAGCATTTGAAAGCACAGGCACAGTTAGAGCAGCGGCGGTATAAAAACAATTGAAATGGTGCTTCAGGTTTGAATTGTTCACCGATCATCAATAATGCAGAGATCCAGACGCCGGAGGAGTTGGAAGAAGGTATGCGTATAATTTATACATGCACGGACATATATGTATGTATGTACATATGTTGGTTGTATCTGCGTGTATGCCTGTACATAAGTACCTATATATTTACATATGTGGTTGCCTCAAATGCGAGCGCCACAATTTTTAAATCGAAATTTGTTTTTTTTTTTAATTTTTCTATCATTTTTTTCTTTCTGACTTTCTTTCATTATTCATTTGCTTCTTACTTTTTTCTCGCTTGGTCATTGTTTTTATTTTCTTTCGTGGCACTTGATACACAGATGAGTAGTAAATACCCCGTAGGAGATTTCTTTAGCCCATAAATAGTTCAAGATGCACTCCTTTTTTCACAATACTAGTTCCTGCTCAATCCCCGAACAACGGCTTCAACTGTCTACTTTATAATGGAGGTGTCATTGGCGGTAGACATTTGCCCCATAAGCATTCCAATGTAGACAGTTCAGAGATAAACTAAACGAAAAATCTCGTTCATTGACGATTGTTGTAGCCGAGCGACCCGTGCGCCGATGTTGATTAAACAACAACAACGCAATACTTTGTTTGCGTTAGTTGATGCTTGCACACAGAGTGTCCAGATTGAGCGATTTAGCGCCAATTTGGCGAATTTTTTTCTTTTCTAAAAATTTTGGAAATCGCATTTAGCGATTTTTGGCGAATTCTCCCCTTCAAGTAAATTTTTTGTGCGCTATCATGTAAATGCGTCCAAACACATGGTAAGTAGGTTATGGGGTGAGAGCTTTAATTTTGATGTGGCAACACTTTTTATTGTTATCAATTTTGTTTTAGCATATCGAACATTTGCCAATATAAAACCACCATTTGTGACAACTCCCGCTGAATGTGAAATTTGCGATTTCATTTGTGGAAATAGCTGATCTCGCCTTATTATAGCTTTTATTTTACTTTTAGCGCCGAGTGCTTAAAAGCGGATTGTGCGACTAATCAATTAATATTTTTTAAAAGTATGAATATCTTTGAAGAAAATTGTTTGTACATAACTATCGTATAAGTGATTTGTGTTATTTATTATTACCCTGAAGGCATTATATTCGTACGATATGAACGATATGTAGTTAGATTTGAATTTTCTACCCTTCGTCTGCCAGCAGAAATCGGAATTTTTTAAGTATCCAGCGTGCGTCATCGCATAACAAAGCAACCAGTCCACGTCGTGTTCTGTTAGATACTATCTCTGAACTAGTAACTTTATTTCTGGGGACACTTGCGCACTGCAGGGTACCGAGAAACAATAGCCATAACGTACATATTTACAACTTATACATACTTACTTACAAATAAGTTATGAGGAACCGCAGAGTTGGAGTCGGTCAGACGTGGTTGGACGCAACGGTTGGCCAGCTAACTGAGTAACCTCTGACCGGTGAACGCATGAAATCCCCGTCGAGACCACAAACTCAAGCAGCAAGCCATAACATCGGCGCGGCTTGGCAAATGATTTTTGTGGTTTGCTCTGTGCGCATACGTTATTGGATTTTGCTTTTTTGATTGCATTTCTTGGTTTATTGCTTTTAATCTTATGGTCGATGTTGGTGGTTAGTTATGAGTACGATTTATTCT
>NW_023460222.1:30192-40526 GCF_013731165.1 Rhagoletis pomonella
CTGAAAGGTTGTTACGTGTACATAAATTAAGACCACACTGCTTGTTAAAAAATTCTAGTCTGAAAAATAATAAGGTTGTCTGTAAAGCAATCAATAAATAGGACTAGTGGAAATATGCGTTGCTTTATTTGATGTTATTAAAAGTACGATTCCTTTCTTCCCCTAAGTATAAACCTTTTTTTTGCTCGCCAAACAAATTTCAGCGTACGGATTTTTGATCGACCACTTTTAGTCTGTGTACGGATTTCAGACTCTAAACGTCTGGCAGCCCTGGGCATCAGTACGTCAACCGCAATCGTACCCTGCGAATGACACATTATAGATACTAAAACCAGCGTCCCGACTTAAGCTAGTATTACATATGACCACAGATATGTATAAAAAAAGAAGCTAAAGAAGTTGAAGTAGCATAATTAAGAAAAGCTCTCAAATAAGCGTGGAAACATTTGGAGGGAGGAGGAGGTCGTGGTTGCTTAAAATAAATTACTTTTTTTGTACGACCAAAATAAATTTACATGCGTTTATCTATGCATGGATATACATACGCACATACATACCTATGTATTTTTCGTTTTTCATCTTAACTTCAAATCATCACTTTGGTTTGGCCTTTTTCTTCCACATTTAACGCCTTACGTTTTTGTACTCTGCTCATATGAAGCTTAAGTATGTATTTCTTGTGTTTTATATGATGTGGGTTTGCGGTTTTTGCACATGTATTTAATGCTTTCATATGCATATATGTATGTATATACAAATTTGATGTATAATTTTTTTTTTGCTTAAGCCATATTTTGCCGTATTTAATTACACTACATTATACGCGCAAGTGTGGCTCTTTAGCACCGGCGTACATACAGACATGCACACTTAGATATTAAAAACATTTTTATGCCGTTTTTTCATTTGTTATTTTTTACATATATACTTTTAGTAAATTTTTTCCAGTTTGTAGTATATACACAAAATGACATTGAAACCTCAAACAACAAAGGCGTCCAATGAATGTAAAACACGGCTACTGTCGTTGTGCGTTACCGGTTGTTGTTCGGAGGTGTCGTATACAATGTCGCATAAAAAAATCACATAAAAGTCGCCTGAGAAGGAAAGCAATTGTTTACAAACATACATTTATTAATATTTTATCCACCTGTAATGTAAGATTATCACTTGAGGAAGGTTTCCGGTCAAGAAGGTTTGATGTGAACAATCGTGTGTTGAAAAGTGAAATAATTCGCTTCATGTTTCTTCTAGCGAAGCAGTGGTGAGAAGGTCAAAGAAGTAATAAAGGTTTTATAGAGCGAATGGCGTCTATAGATTGAAATGAAATAATGTCTTAAACAATATTACCGGTTACTTTTTTCTCGCTATTTACTTATAACTTCATAGTATAATGTAGACAAGCCCAACTTCCATTCACTCAACTCATTACTATAATTTTGCTTGTCAGTTTGTTATTCAAAGTGTTTATATCGTCAAGTTGGTCAGCTTAAGAGAAAGTGTTGTGATAATTCGGTCTCTAAGTCGCTGCGTTAGTAAGATTTGGTTATAAAATTAAGTCTCATCTCGTCCCAAATATTTGACAGTGCCCTTTCAATGCAGCCACCAGAATTGAGGGTTGCGGATTTATGAGTCACCTGCCGTCCACCTTCGGAGAGAAATATAGTGCAGTTGTACATGGCTTTGTTTTCGCCCAGCGTTCGATGAGCTGACACAAATTCTTGTCACAGTTTTTTATACGAAAAAATATCCATATGAAAAAGTTTAAATTTGTCAGTAAAAAAATCTTGTCATCGATACAGAATTGGGCTATTAATGGCAGCTAACTACCTCTAGAAAGCGTAAAGTGATCTGAGAGCCTAAATTTGTGATTGACGCTGGGACCTGCTAAGCGATTCTAACCGAGTCGTTTATTGTAGCAACTGTCGCCAATTTCAAATGCCAAATGAAGCCAAATCCATCTCCGAACTGCACCAAAATGTTTAACCCTCTTCTTTCATCTAATTTTACTTACTGGAAATCAGCCTTTACCATTGTACATCTTATTGATTTTGCAAACACAAAAAAACCAAGTGTACTCTTCTCTGAATATCTATCCCAATAAACATTGTGGCGAACGTTCGAAAATTACCTTGGGTATCCAATATGAGCATCGAGCTGAGCTTAGTTTTCCAACGTTCATAGTATATTGGAAATACTCTTGAAACGCGTTCGAAAAAATTAGAACCATAGAAAAAAGAGAGAGTCTGAAATCCAGCTCATTCTCGAAGAGAAATATTGGACAATCACTCTCTCTCTTTAAAATTTTAATTCGCTACTGGGCTGGATTTCACATTCCTTATCGAAGGTGCGACTTGAAAAAAAAAGATTCGTTTTCCAATCTTTTTCGAATTGCTAACCAAGACCAAGTATGTATTGGGATTGTTCGGATATATGTATGTACATATAACTAGTAGATTCAGATCTTCCTAATATATAACTGTATGCATGTTAGTGCGGGCCGGAATTTATATTTTTCTTTTAATGCTTTTGTAATAGTGAAAATGTTGTTTTATGAGCTCAATTAAAAGCTTACTTTAATAAATAAAACAGGTATTTTTGTTCAAATTTATTAATTCTACTGAAATATTCAGAAGGTATTCCATCATAGCCTTATTATAATTATTTTTATTTAATAACTCTTAATCTAGGCTTTAATTTGGTAAGTATTACGGGTGGAATATGAGTTGACAAAGGCGAAAAATTGGATGCTCCCTAGTTTTTTCAAACGAAATTTCTTCTTCAATTGTATAAGTAACTTAAACATAAGTATAAGCAAGACAATGTGGAAGAGTTAGCTAAGGAATCATAAGTTCCATTGAAAGTCTGAAACACTTCAATAAATACTATATAATTTCAGATGCTTTCAAAAATTTTCCTGGTTCTTTCAAGGGCCAGTGTATTTGGGTACCATCATATCATTTTTACACAGCATGCATTTAAATAACAAGGCAATTCTGGCTTAGTAAAAAGTCTTTCGTAAGACATATAACAAAGATATGTTATTTTAGCACAAAATTCTCAGAATAAAACTCTCTCATTTAATACTAGTTGTGCGAAGTTGTTTTGAGCGAAAGCACTTGTAGAAATAGCCGAGTTCGAGTTCTAGGGGAACGGATTTTTTTCTTTCTTTTTCTTAATGTATCTACGTCTTTTCTTTTCTAGTGTACATTTTTTTCTTTTTTAGTGTACATTTTTTACTTTATAAAGTTTACTGCTTTTTAATATCATTCAGTTTTTAGGAACTTAATTTATGTATTTTTGCCTTTTGAGATTAAATTTTTTCTTTCTCAATTTAATTTTCTTTTAAAGTTCAGATGTTATTGTTTTAAAAAAGAAAATATTTTTTAATTCCATATAATTTTTAGGAAATAATTTAATTTCAATTTTTTAAATTTGTGTTTGTTTTTTGATTTAGTTTTGATTTAGTAGTTTCTTTTAATTTTTAAATTTTATTGTTTAAAAAAGAAACATTTCTTTTATTTCCTTTTATTTTTTTCTTTTTAAGTTTAATTTGTTTTTATTTTTTTATTTAGTTTTCTTTTTATTTTTAGATTTAACCTTTTTAAGAGAAATATATATTTTTTATTTAATAAAATTTTCATCTTTTTTTTGCCTTTCTTAATTTATATACTTTTCTTTTAATTTTTAGTATTCGTTTAAAAGTACTATTTTCTTCTTTTTTATTTAATGTTTTTCCTTTATTAATTTAATTTTTATATTTTGGTTTTAAGAACAAAAAATATTTTAAATTTTTTAATTTTTTTTTAATATTTTTATTTGTTTATTTATTTTATTTTCAGCCGCAACAACTCCAATAAATATGTATGTATATTTGTATGTAAAAAATAGAATTTCTAAGTAAAGCCGCAGAAATTTCAAATTCAATGGTAATTTGTAAGATTTGAAAACTTTTTGTTAGTTTCGAAAGAACGATTCAATAAATAAATAAATATTATAAAAAAAGCAAATTTTGTTTTATTTTCATTTTTTTATTTTTTATTTAATTATCTTTTATTTATTACAATTTATTGTTCTTCAATACAACACTATGAACACTACAATACATACACAACCGAGCAAAGATATTCTTTATTAACCTTTTGTAGCCAATTATTATTTTCTTAGTCCTAAGGCAACATAATATCGATATTATAATACAATCAAATAACGTTTACTTTCCGCCGTACAAATCCGACCCAGCCTAATGTCAAAGGGTTATTATGCCGTAATCAGTTCAATTTTATTTAAATTTGTTGGTATGCAAGCTCATTTCAATTGCCTATCAGAAACAAAAATGTATGACCTCAACTCTAAGTGAGTCATATGCGAATATGTGGCTGTTGTTGATATTTTTCCGCGAAATTTAAAATACATTTAGCATTGGTATTATTTTATACGCAAACTCACATAACATAAATATGGTCGCCTTTAAGTAGCTTAAATAAATTAATTAATATGGGAGAATATGAACAAAAAATATATATGAGATTGAAAATACTCGTATGCATACATTTGTAAGTGTGTGTGAATGCAACACGGAGAGTGTGCTTATATGTAGCACCAAGTGAGTATTAATTGCATATATATATTATGATGTATGTATTATGGATGTATGTAGATATGTATCGGCATAACTTTAATAATTGAAAAATTGCAAATATTAATAAAGGCAAAACATGCAAAGAGCATTTAAATTGATCTCCTCGCCTTGTAAATAACATCATCAACCAATTGGCTCCATTAAATCGACGTAAAATTAACTGATGCGCAAAATTGCTTTTGGCGTAATTTTATCTTTTTAAATATAATCTGACTAATTTTGTTGTACTTGGCACTTTCAAATTTTTTAGTACATGGTGAAATGAAAGCCTTACAGCTAAAGATTGTTGAACACTATATTCGAAATATCCGCCGTTTGGCTTCTAATATCGGCAAAGTCGCCTTGTCCTCCCATTTATTGCAGTACGCACGCCATGCAAAGGGAAATTGTCCACTGTTTGCACAAGAGCGCACTTCAGAGACTTGACATTTGGATGTCCAATGGTGCAGGCCATGGCCTCCAGAATGGACCATAACTTATAGTCTACAATTAAGTTCGTAATATGATTTTGTGTGTGTGAAACCGCCAGCTGGGTGTGGCCACGTTGCACCCTCGTCGCGAGTTCCTGCGCTTGCGATGTGAAAGACTTTGTCGAAAGCCAAGGTTTTTGTACTCCTGAGATCTACTTTTGCACATCTTGTCTTAATTTTTGTTTGGCCTCTGCTAATATCATGTAGCTAACAACGTGAAGAAATGAGTTATATGTTTGAATTGGTGCTTCCAGGCCCTGAAGTAAGATTAGAGTCTTTATTACTATTCCTTGTTAAATTAAGTTTTCAGTTATGTAGATGAAGAGTTCGAAATAAAAGTGCACTACAGAATATAATTTTCTATTAAGACACATAAACATCGTACTTTTTAAAACCAATAGGCATAAATAACACAACTGGACAGCATTCCGCCTATAAGTTTCGTCTGCTCACTCAAAATCCCTTCACATTGCATTTGTTTAATCATTTATCGCATTAGTCTGTTAGTTATTTTTACAACTGTTCCAGTCATCAATAATAAAACGCTGAATTAGCATGTTTTTCCTCCAGCCAGCGGACTAGAAAGGAATTTCCCCGAGAATTTACTAAAACCAAACAGTTCATTTATCTGTCACCAAACGTCCAACTGCATAAGCACTGCGATGCACATATGTACATAAATGATGCCACAAAAATAAACTATACAGCACCCTGCAGAGAGTGGTAAGAAACGATGATGATTTGGTGAGGAATCCCCTATGATATGTGAAACCTCAAAAAATCAAGTCTAAAATGATATTGATAGCTCCAGATTGTATATCCTTGAATGTAGAAAACTTCTTGCCCCTTAGGACCTAGTCAAGGAAGCAAATATTACCTTGTCAGAAGTTGGTAGACCAATGCCTTTCCATATGTCCCTTAGCCAAACTCAAATAAATATATCGTACCACCTTGAGCGCCAGGGTAGCCTAACTGACATTGCAAAAAGGTGTAAGGTTGTGGTACACCTTCAAATTTATTACTAGAATCGAAACGATAATAGCCTGAAGTATGCTTTTTTAATTTTCTTTTACTATAATATGTAGCATCACGTAGATGTAATGAACTTTTTAGTGAAAGATCGCATTTATTTGTTATAGATCCTTCTTTCTCATATTACTAAACAAGTTTGTTTGTAGATAGAATCCTTGGCCCTCATCGCCTCATATGTACATATCGATGGCCCTCTGCATCTGGTTTATGTCATAATCCTTGTCTACTCCTTACTAAAGTAAGTAGTAAGGATTACTAAGTAAGTAGTATCAATGAGACATAGATTATGCATGGATTAGAGACGTGAGTAACTTACCGAGTTTTAATTTTTTGAATTTCGAATTGTGTCGTTATTGCATAAGACCATCCTATGTAGATTAGTATGGTCCAAAGATACATGGGGGCTTAAAACTTTAAGCTCTCATCCCCTAGAATTTTTCTAAATGGGAAAAAAAGAATACCCGATTTTTTTTGTTTAAAAAAAAAAATTTCTTTAGAAATGCCTTAAAGCCCATGAAGTGTTCCATGTACATATGGATGTACATACATACATACTAGATCGCCCCACCCGGTTCGACTTGAGTGTATGCAATTTCTGCGTGCTGCCAAAAATTGGAGATTTTAAATTTTTTTAACCAGATTCCTCGGACCACAAAAACCCTAGAAATGCCTTTTGATGATATAAATATTTGCATTTAAATTACTTTTAATTGTTTTAAATGCTGCTTTGCCATCACAAACTTCAAATTGTAAAAAACCGCTTAAAATCACCAAATTGGGAAAACTGGGAAATTGCTTTTCAATATACCATCTAAACTTGGTTTCATCAATTCCACAGAAAAAAAACTGAAAATCTCGTACAGTGTTATTAATTCCCTTAATTCAAGTAGCATATAATTTTTCAAACATCTGGCAACTCTTCTACATATAGTTTAGAACAAAAACGCTTTTCAAGAACATTTCTTATTAACTCCCATATTGTAGTAATTCATTGAAATTAAGGGAATCTAATTTTTAGACGGATGGCAAGCCGTGTAAAACACCTCAATACTATTCTAAATGTTCAATCTGAAGATTTCTTAACAATTTTACGTTTGACACCCATATTTTAATTTTTCAGATAGCTTGCGAATAATTAATTTAAATTTTACTTTCCAAAATATTTTCAAACCACACATTTTTTAAGCTTCTTGACATAAATTTTTTTAATATAATATTCAAGTAAATAATTCCCTTAATTAAAGTTGAATTTAATTTGTTTTCCATTAGTTGGAATTGATTTTGTATATCTATTTACCAACTTCCAGTACTTTATCACAAATATGTAAAGTATATGCAGTATGGAAACTTCCGTTTATATGTGATGTGCCCACGCCCCTCGTCTAATCGAGATTAAATCTGTCCTTTATTTTAATTTGGGTTAAAATAAACAAATTCACTTTCGGACTTATACTTTTATATTAAGTAATGAAGTAAGGATTCAACAAATTTTCAGAAAAAGTTAAAAGATTCGGTTATGTAGTTTAATAGCCCATTCAATTGTAGTATGATATAGTGTAATAATTGGCATAAAATTCACTTTAATTTTTGGTAATTTTTTTCGTATTTTCTTCCTAGCACCGTCAGCAAAAAATAAATAAATATTAAAAATCGACGCAAGTTCTTAACTAATTGAAACAAGCACTTTATTATTCTAAAAATTCAGAGTAAAATGTTTGAAAATTTGATGAAAATTTTTAAACTTTTATAAATCGCTTTCGAAAGCGAAGGATTTTCCTACAAGACATATTTAAACAAATTTACAAAGCACGACAAAATATGTATGTAATTTTTTCTTTTGCATCGTTCGTACATCTTCTAAGAAGTTGACAAACAAATAAGCTAAAAATTTAAAATTTTTAAATTTTCATTTCGAATACGAACAACGCGTTGGCAAATACATATGTATGCGATGAGTTGAGTGGCGTTAGTGCAGTTTGTTTGGGGGAAGTGTTAGCTTTGAGGCGTCACGCACATGTTTTGATGCCTCATAAATTGGGGAAATTAGAAAATTTTCCATTTAGAGCAAAATACCTAAAATACAGCCGGTTTATGCTGACAAGCGTCACTCGTTCGCTAGCCCGCCCCTCGATAATTGCAACCACAGACATGCACACACACATCTGTACTTACCTACATACATTCATATGTTATGTACATATCTGTGTAGTCATAAAAACATTAAAATATCTAAAAATAGCAACGTCACTGAGGCGAACACACTTAGCCAGAAATGGGGACTAACCTACTGAAAATTAATGTGGAAAAATGAATATAGGAAAATGCACGCATTAAATTACTTGTACTTAAAATTGTGGCAGAAAATGTGGTAACATAATGTTTGAAACATTATTCCAGTACTTTTTCAAAACGAATAGGACATTCAAATTAGCTTGAATTATTTTCTATGGCTTTTTTAATCGCTTGAAGGATTTACATAATTCCAAAATTTGCTACAAAGTCAAGTTCCAAGAAACTTTGGCCATGTATACATACTAGAGATGGGCGCGGGATATCGAGACCAGCGGGACCCACGGTACTGATTTTAAATTGGCCGGGATGGGCGGTATCGGGAAGGTCATGTGAATTTTTTTAGTGATACATTTCGGGACCCACGGGAGCCGCGGTACAATTCTGAAAAACGTCGGGATGGGCCGGTTCGGGACTTAAAAATTGAATTCCGGGATGGGTATCTCTAATACATACATACATATTTATGTACGAGTATATTGTAACTTTTCTTCGGAATCATTCGATCGACATAACTTAGCCGGTGAAACGAAGCTGAAAGCTCATTTTGCACGTCAAGTAACTTTTCAGTTCCTCCTAATGTTCCTCACCCTTTTTCCATTGTTCGGATCTTCCACGCTCTCGTCAGAAATGCATTCAATATTCAACGAGCTCGACGAACAAATAGCGATCGAAGCGAATTAAAAAGAACTTAATGAACGCGCCAAAGTTTTGAAACTAACCGGAAGTCCACTCACTACAGTGGCGGATCCAGCGAGGGGGTTTTGGGGGTTAAACTACGTGTCGGTCAGTGGCGGACCCACGGAGGGTGTTTTGATACATAGGCGCCATATTATACATACATATGCGCCATATTAAAACACCCCCCGTGGGTCCGCCACTGACTGACACGTAGTTTAACCCCCGAAACCCCTCTGATGAATCCGCCACTGACTCACTGAATTTAAATGTTGAGAACATCGGTTTCGATTCCAGTGACTCAGAAGAGGTTAGCACATGGATAACAAATTCTCTGGATAAGAAAGAAGATGTACAGATTCTGCCTAACCAAACGTGACAAATAGAATGAAATCAAGCGACTACCCTTGCTCTTGATGCCTTAAAACCAAACAGAAATAACTTCCATCATTGAAGGCTCAAAAATAACAAGAACTGCGTTTTGTAAAAAAATGTTGCATGGCTTGTACTAAATAAATTATTTTACTAAGCATGAGCACTTCATAAAATTTTCCGAAAAAAACATACATATGCACATAGTTGTTTGTTTTTGTCAGTTTTTAGATCGTGTACATGCAGTTTTATAACACAAATTTTACATAGCACGTCGCAGTACATTGAACTGCGAATACAAGAATTTGCATATTTCCGAATATTACGGTTGAATAAAAAACATAGTTGAGCAATGCAAAAGAGTGCAGCAACGACCGAGTTGGCAACTCACCAATGTTGCAATTTCATTCAACAATTTTTTGTTTTGTTTGTTTATGTATGTACATATGTAGTTCTTTATGCAGCCGGTCCAGTGGCCCGCCGACCGAATATGTGGGAGGGCAATGCCCTCACTGGTGAATGACTTGGTGGTATCAGATACGCAGCAGGGCTGATTGCACGATTTTGTTGTTGCTTGATATTTTGGCAGATTTACTGCTATTACAGCCTAAACTAAAGAAAATGCTAAATTTTCACTGAGAGATAAAAGTGAATTTTCGTAATTTTTGTTTTGAAAGTAAATTTCAATTGCCATTGCATTTTCGTGTTTTAAAACAATTCTTCACTAACTGCTTACTACTATTACTTGCAATTATAATTGCTTTTACATACATTTTTGGTGCCGATATCAAACTACGACCGAAGCTAAGTGTAAATGATGTGATTAGAGCAGTGTTGACCGAATTTATTAT
>NW_023460223.1:0-40497 GCF_013731165.1 Rhagoletis pomonella
TGAAATTCCGCACTGTTTTCAATAATTATCAACAGAAAACTTACAGTAAAAATTACAAATATCGGGTCACTATAACCTATAGCTCCCATACAACTGATTGTTCAGATATAAAATTTTTCGTTATAACTCCTCCATTTTTATAGCTAGGATCATGAAATTCCGCACTGTTTTCAATAATTATCAACAGAAAACTTACAGTGAAAATTAAAAAGATCGGGTAACTATAACCTATAGCTCCCATACAACTGATTGTTCAGATATGAGATTTTTCGTTATAATTCATCCATTTATGTAGCTAGGACCATGAAATTTCGCGCTGTTTTCACTCAATATCAACAGAAGACTTACAGTGAAAATAACAAAGATCGGGTCACTATAACCTGCAGACCCCATACAACTGATTGTTCAGATATGAGGTCTTTTATCATAACTCCTCCATTTATGCAGCTAGGAACATGGAATTTCGCACCATTTTCACTCATTATTAACAGAATACTTACAGTGAAAATAACAAGGATCGGATGATTACAACATATATCTTCCATACATCTGATTGTTCAGATATGGGATTTTACTGTAAAACTTCTTCATTTGAACAGCTAAAACCGATAAATTTCGTAAGATATTTTATAAATAATAATACAAAGTCTACTGAGAAAATCATCATGCTGTATAAGCTTTATCTCCTATAGCACTGATTGTTCAGATACCAGTTTTTGCCATATATCTCCTTTATGTAGGAAACTAAACCCAATAAATTGTGTTACCGGTTTACATACCGATCACATAGCAGTGAAAATCACTTAGATTGGTGCCATATAAAGTATATCTTCCATACCTCTGATTGTTTAGATGCGATTTTTTATATAAGTATGTAACTCCTCTATCGATGTATGCAGATGTATTCAAAAGCAGTAATCTGTCAAAGTAAAATTTGCAGATGTTCATGAAAGGTATGAAGCCTTCGGCATAGCCGAAGACAGCGCTGCTCTTACTTGTTATATATATAGATAGCTGTACCCTGCCACCCTTTACTGTGGCATATTCCCGTTAAATGGATGATAAATGATTGAATTAAACCATACTTTTGCAGAGGTTGACCTTGAGCATTACTGATCGTGATTCCGAATGCCAATCGAACTGGGATTTGCCATATTTTAAATTGAAATGGTGTATCGGTCGGAATCATGATAATTCTTCACTTTTGAAAGGCCACGTTAAAATCTTTGCTTTCACTACGCTGTTCATCAAATTCTTAACTGCGAGTCGCTAGCCGTTGCAGAGTTTTGGCTGATTAATATTCCGCAACATGATAATTGGCACACCTATTTTCAATTTCAGTATATTGGGTAATCCCTGGAAGATCAATCGAGTTTAAAAATTTCGTTGGATAATTAGCTGCTTCATTTGTTTCCACAACATATACATATATTTATGTTATTTCATCACTTCGAATGCTGGATTGAAAAACATTATTGAGTTGATAGACATCCTTATTCTTCGCGGCAAGAACAGCTCGGTCACTGAGCCAATCATGATTCCTATAATTAATATGAATATCCGGAAACATTCTTTCGATCAGTTCTCCTTTCGATGTTTCTAAGTTACAAAAACTATCAGGCAATAAAACTCGTTCTAATCTCTCATTGACTGGCAGCTTTCCATTCCCTATGTTCAGTAATGGTTGCGAGAATACCTAGGCTGATTAATCGCTCTTTAGTTGGACACGCATATTCGTAGTCAACTACAATGTATTATGTTCGTCTTGCCACAATGTTGAATATTTCTGCCAAGCATTTATCTCGTCCGTTGGTCTCAATCGAGAAATTACAGTCAATGTTTGCATAAAATCTCCTGCGAGCAATATCAATGCATTCCCGAATGGTTGAACATGTCTACGCAAATCTCGCACCGATTTTGTATGTGCCATCGTGCACTCATCCCAAACAATGGGTTTACATTTTTGTAATAAGTACTTTTCCCATACCGGATGTTCTGGAAATATTGTACATGGGAGTTTCGATGATTTGTATGTTCAATGGTAGCATAAGAGCTAAATGAGAAGTGTTTCCACCCGCTAACAATAAAGCAGATGTTCCAGACGAAGCGAGAGCTGCGGCTATGTAATTTTTTCATCGAACCTTTGCCACAATCTTATAAGGAATTTTCTCCTAGTTACTCCTGGCGCATCCAAGAAGAAGATAATTTATCATTTGCATCTTCTTATTTTAGCCGAGTTCGACAAAGCACGCCAGTCGCTCCTCTCTGTGCCAACTTACGCCAATTGGAAATGCCACATGAAGCCAAGTCCTTCTCCACTTGGTGTTTCCATTGCAGTGAGCACCTCTTTCTTCCTCTGCTACGCGGTTCCCATTCTAACGATATGGCGAAGCCAGCGGAGCCGCTGTAAAGCTTATACAACTGATCGTTCCATCGTCTGCGGTACTCATAGTCGCCAACGCGTTGAATACTCCAAGAGCCGCCTCATCGGATGTTGTCCATTCTTCTGCGCCATATACCAGCATGGGCATGATGAGTGACTTATAGAGTGTGGTTTTTGTACGTCGAGAGAGAACTTTACTCCCGAATTGCCTACTCAGTCCAAAGTAGCACTTGCTCGCTGCAGTAATGCATTGGATTTCGATGCCGACATTATCATCGGTGTTATGCTGGTTCCTAACTAAACGAAACTGTCTACTTTCTCGAAATAACAACTTGCAACAGTGACGCGGGTGCCAAGGCGCGAATGCTCTGACTCTTTGTCTGATGACAGGAGATACTTCGTCTTGACCTCGTTGATCCCCAAACCCAATCGCTTTGCTTCCAATCCAACTTGGAAAAGACAGGAGAGACTTCGAGATTTTTGTTACCGATGATGTCGATTTCATTGGCATACGTCAGAAATTATACGCCCTTGTAAAAAATTGGTCGTGACTGGTTAAGTTCTGCAGCTCTTATTATCTTAACATTCGCAATATGCCATCACAAATGCCCTTCTGCTCACGCTTTAGTTAGTGAATGTTTGATTGGGCATATAACAGGAGATCAGAATAATAATAATAATCATAATATTATCCAACGTTCTTCAAATTACTCTCGCTGATTTTTGGAAAATTTTTTCTAAAACTCCGAAGCAGTTCATTTAATTTAGCAAAAAAATGTCTGGAAAATGTGGGTATTGTTAGGTAGATGTGTATTTCACTAAGGTAGATTCTTAGATATTTGAAAGTCGGAAAAACTCAACGCTAACAGGCTAACCTAATATTCGCGGCTTGCGTTTTGGTACGCACGCCGTCGAATTTGTTTTTTTGCGTCACCCGAAATTGGCTTGCATGCGTTTGCATTTGATTTCATTGAGCGAAACGTCAAATCAAAATGTCACGCAGAACAAAAATTGGAAATTGAGTTAGCTTCATACGCACGCCGTTCAATTTCGGTTGGTCCCATACAAGTTGTATGTCCATGAGAAATTTTTGACAGTAAATTGGCGGCGTGCGTGAATATTAGGTTAGCCTGTAAAGCAGGCACATTCTCTTTACTCGCAATATAGTACGTAGTAGGCTATGGCGACCCCAAGTGAAATTGTTTATGATTAAAAGTTAACTATTTTATAATGTTAGGGAATGGTGATAGCAATTTAAAGTTTTCATTAAGGATTTTTTAAACAGATTTCATGGGATATTTTTATGTTTTCGTTAGGTATGATTTTTATAATTTTTTTGATTTGTATCTGTAGTTTATTTTTATTTTTTTTTTCATTGCGAAATTTGTATACCAACTCTTCGTTGATAATATGACTACTTCGTTTGATAAGATTTTGTAAATTCTTTCTTCATTTAAATTGTTCGGCTTTGGATAAGTGGTAACATAAAAAATCTCTAGTGAAGCTTTCCCTAACACTTTTTGTTTGAAACCAATTATCTAATACTTCATATAGTTTTAATATTTGCAGTCTTTACTTTTAGATAGTGGATAATCCTAATGAAAATATTTTTCTAAATCAAGATTTCTCAAATGCCTTTAGTTTGGTACCAATATTGTAACATTTCATTTCTTTTACCAATTTAATTGAATTAAATGTTCAAGCAGGTGGCAACCGTCCTTAAACATATTTTCGACTGCAGGTCTTTTAAAAATTCTTTAGTTTGATACTCACATTGCAATATTCCCTTTGTTTTATCAATTTAACTGAGTTAAAGTTTTTTCAAAAAGGTGGCAACCCTCCTTAACAGTATTTCCCAGTCTTCTTTTTGAAGTGAAACTTCTTAGGTGGCGGTATCGCAAAAAGGGAGAGTGAATTTTTTAAAACTGAAAACGTTTCTTGAGTGAGAAGAAAGATATAGGTAGTATAGAGAAGGGGAAAAAAGAAATAAAGCGACGCATGACGGGTACGAGTACCTACATATGTATATATGTATGTTTGACAACCCTCCAAATTATTGTGACATCATTAATCCTGGTGTTATACCGAACAACGCAAAAAAAAAATTCAAATCGGTTCAGCCGTTCTCGAGTTTTGACGACCGTGACATACGAACGTAACATTTATATATATATAGGTTTCTAAACCTATAGGTGCCTTTCTTCTTTTTTAAACCTCTTTAATTTGATACCTAATTCAATTAAATTGAGTTAAATTTTCAAATAGGTGGCAACCCTCCTCAAACATATTTTCGACTGTAAGCCTTCTTAAAAATTTCATTTATTTTATCAATTTAACTGAGTTTAAATTTTCAAAGATTTTGCAATTTTACTAAAAAAGATTTCCAGCAGTTATCTTTCTTAAACCTCTTAAATTTAATATCTATATTGTAATATATCATTTAATTTATCAATTAAATTGAGCTAAATTTTTTATTAGGTGACAACCCTCCTTTAAAATATTTTCGACTGTAAGCCGTATTAAACTCTTTAGTTTGATACCCTTATAGCAATATTTCATTTACTTTATCAATTTAACTGAGTTAAAATTTTAAAATTGGTGGCAACCGTTCTCAAAAATATTTCCAACAGTTATATTTCTTAAACCTCTTTAATTTGATACCCATATTGTAATATTTCGTTTATCGATGTACTTTAGTTAAATTTTCAAACAGGTGGCAACCCTCTTCAAACATATTTTTGGCTGTAAGCCTTCTTAAAATTCTTTAGTTTGACACCCACATGGCAATATTTCATTTATTTTATCAATTTGACTGAGTTAAAATTTTTAAATAGTTGGCAACCCTCCTCAAAAATATCTCCGTCAGTTATCTTTCTTAAACCTCTTTAATTTGATACCCATGTTGTAATAATTTATTTATTTTATCAATATAATTGGGTTTAAAAATTTTCAAATAGGTGGCAACCCTCCAATTTTTTGCGATATCATTGGTTCTGGTATTTTACCGTACAATACAAAAAAAAAAATTATTCAAATTGGTTCAGCCGTTCTCGAGTTTTGACGACCGTGACATACGAACACAACATTTTTAAACGGTTTTATTTAGCTCACCCCGTTTGTTTTATTCTTGGGTCAAATTTAGTAATTCAAATTTCACCCTCTTCCTGTCAACCGATTAATCTGAAATTTTGTATACACTTTGGATTTTGGTGACAATACAATTATGTTTATTCATTATCATTATAAATTCAAGATGGCCGCCGCTACAAAATGGCGGATAATTTATGTTTTTTTTATTAATCCCATCAATATGGGTATCAAATGAAAGGGCTCAACAAGCAGAATACAATATACTATAAAAAATTGAAATCCAAGATGGCGGCCGCTACAAAATGGCGGATAACGTAGGTTTTATCAATCCCATCAACATGGGTATCAAATGAAAGGTCTCAACAAGTAGAATACAATTTACTATGCAAAATTGAAATCTAAGATGGCCGCCGCTACCAAATGGCTGATAACAATTTTTTATATTATATATAAAACTAAAAACTAGAAAATAAAAATAGGTAAAATAACTTTTTAAGTTAAACGGTTTTATGTTAAACATACATTGCAATGTTTAAGATAAATGTACTAAAAACCAAAAAATAATAAAATAGATACAGTCGTGGGAATTATAAACATATGCATAGACTAGACTAAAATAAAACCGTGGGGCACGTCAATTGTCTACAAATTATCGACTTAATGTGCGATAGAAGAATCGTTTAATTCGTCGTTAGGCAGTTGGCCCGCAGACGGTGAGGAAATTACTTACTATTTTCTTGCTCATGGAAATTCCAATAGTTATACACTCCATGTAAATAAAAGAGATGTTTCAACTAGTTTATCGTTGGACATTCACACTGCTGGCTGGCGAGGAATCGTTTCACTGCTCGTAGTTTGTCTTTAATCGACAAAACATATGATAAAAGTACTACTCGCTCACCACTATGAAACCCTAAAACTCGCTTATAATCGAGCTTGCTAGCTTGTTTCCACATTCTAGCCCTACTTATCACACGTCCATCGTTGTCGGTTGAACAACTGCCTAATTATAGTGTAACATTACAAAACAAACATTTTAATCAACGATTGTAGACAATTGACGTGCCCCACGGTTTTATTTTAGTCTAGTCTATGCATATGTTTATAATTCCCACGACTGTATCTATTTTATTATTTTTTGGTTTTTAGTACATTTATCTTAAACATTGCAATGTATGTTTAACATAAAACCGTTTAACTTAAAAAGTTTTTTTACCTATTTTTATTATATATATAGATAGATTTTCTGGGAAGTAGAAAAAGTGGAAGGTATTTTATGTACAGATATGTAAACAAAACTATTAATTATCTTATTTTTTCTATCGGTTTCCAAATATTTCTTTTTTTGCTTTTCTCTTATCAATAGAGTTTTACTACTATTTTTTTGTTTAAAAAGAAAAGCTTATCTAAATTTGTAGTATTAGCAACGGGCTTTTTCGTGGTTTTATGAAGTTTTACTGAACGCCCATGCACGCACGAGTTCGTGCTGACAGCAAATATTCCGGCCCGTACCCGCGGGCTATTAAATAAATGCATGTTGGAATGTGTATATACACGTGAGTATGTATATATGTTATTTAAAAGAAATTTTTGTGGAATGCCTTTGCAAATCTAGTGCGCTCAATACGATTCAAAGAACAACCTAAAATAAGAGTCCGAATGTAGTAATTTTTGAGGCCGATAAGAGCCTCAAAAGGAGTCTGAAATGATTCATATATGGGGCCATATGTTTTAAAAGAGTCCGAAATGAGCCGTATATGCGGCCAATATGAGTCCAATATGACTCATATTGAGGCTCTTTAATGTATGAATTTAAGCTCATATATGTCGACCTTTGGAGGAAAGGAAACACCCTCATATCTGACTCTTAAATGATCTCATTATGAGCGGAAAGTCTCCGAAATAGGACTCCTTAAAGACTCATTTATGACTCCAAATTTTTGCTGGGACATTAACGTTAGCATTAGCACGTGTGTATATGTATAAATAACCCTTCTTTTGCGCTGTATTCCGTACAAATTAACAGCAGAGGGCGCTCTGAATTGTGATTTGCAGGTGATCAGCGCTGTTATGTGGGTATATATGTTAGATTCTAGAGGATTTTTAAACTCCTGCAGCTCCCTTTTTTAAGAACTTTTTTAAGAAATTTTTTAAGAACTTTTTTAAGAACTTTTTTTGCCTAAAACAATGAGAAGCCCATCCAGAACCTATACCCAAAATTAAAAAAAAAATCGGTACAGCCGATCTCGAGCTTTGCGAACAGAGAAAAAACCGCTTTCAAAATATATTTATTTATTTATTTAAGAATTA
The DNA here is from genome assembly GCF_013731165.1 of Rhagoletis pomonella. Lineage (NCBI taxonomy): Eukaryota > Metazoa > Arthropoda > Insecta > Diptera > Tephritidae > Rhagoletis > Rhagoletis pomonella. The sequence continues at coordinate 7,784 of NW_023460223.1, forward strand.
TCTAGAAAATTTACATTTTCTTACAGACTATACAGAGACTAATTCAGTTTAAGTTTATTTAACAATTTCATTTAATATGGATTTAAATCTAGGTTTTGACAAAGAGAAATCGATATCTGATGAATACGAGAGAAAATTAAGTTGTTTTAATGCTCTATAAATAGGTGCGTTAGAAGCGTAAAGTGTTCTAACGCGATTTAAAAAAAAATTTCATGATTACGCAGGTCTCTTGTGGGGATATTAAAGTAGATACATTCAAGTAGGAATGGAGAATCAATCGCCCCACGAATAATATCATATACAAAAGTAAGCGAAAGAATGGATCTTCGGGTTTTTAGAGATTTAAGATCGATTAACTGACATCTGGCAGTGTATGAAGGAATCGGATCAACAAACTAAACTGAACGGAGTACGAAACGTATGAATTTTCTTTGTATTCGCTCAATCCTTTCAATATGGGAATTGTGGTATGGCCTCCAGATAAAGACAGCATATTCTACTTTAGAGCGAACGAGAGAAGTAAAGAGTAGTTTCAGAGTGTACGGGTCAGTAAACTCAGAGCTGAAACGGCGAATAAAAGCTAGTATAGAATAGGATTTTGCTATAGTATAGTTTAGATGACTATTAAAAAGAAATTTGGAGTCGAAAACCACTCCAAGATCAGACATTTCATTACGAGTGCTTAGACATGAGCCAAAGATAAAATAAGAAGTGGGGATCGGGGAACGAGACTTAGAAAATGCGATATGAAAACACTTATTTATGTTTAACTGCAGTTGATTTGTACGACACCAGACAGCAACATTATTTAGATCGGATTGAAGCTTGACAGAATCAAGCTGATTTGTAACCGTAGTGAAAATTTTTAAGTCATCGGCATATAAAAGATATTCAGAATGGTTAAAGCAGTTAGATATGTCATTAATAAAAATCACAAAGAGAAGGGGACCTAAGACGCTACCCTGAGGTATTCCAGAGGTCGCAGTAAAAGATTGCGACGAGATGTTGTCCATTACGACAACACACTTTCCTGACGAAAGGTAAGACTTTACCCACTTCAGAAATGTAGAGTGGAAACCCAAAATAGATAATTTGGATATTAGGAGCGAATGACTAATTTTGTCAAAAGCTTTGGTGAAATCGGTATAGACAGTGTGAACTTGCATGCGATTGTTAAAAGCAGACAGGCAAAATTCGGAGAAAACGGCTAGATTTGTAACAGTTGAGACCAGACATAAATCCATGTTGATTAACTGAAATCAGCCGTTTGGTTGCAAAGTACATCTTTTGCTTTACAATGAGTTCAAATAACTTAGAGACAGTAGACAACTTTGATATGGGTCTGTAGTTGGCAATATTGCTTTTGTTACCACTTTTGTGAATGGGCGTGATGAAGGTAACCTTCCAGGCATCAATAAATTCGCCATATTTAAGGGATTTATTGAGCAATAGTAGAAGAGGGTATGCAATAGACGGGCAGTTTTGGAGAAGACATGGGGACAGACCATCAGTATCTGCCTGCTTTGAGGATTTCAAATTTTGGATGCCATCAACCACGTCATCAAGAGTAATGGAGAGCGCTCCAAAATCAATTGGAGCATTCACATTCAAACAGCTGTCCTCAGTAGAATCTACTTCAGGCTCGTAGTTTGAGCTAAAGAAGTCTGCAAACAGATTTGCAGCCTCTACAGAGGAATTCGCATGTAATCCGTTATAGAAAACTTGCGACGGAATGCTAGAGCAATTTTTTTTTGATTTGACGTACCGCCAAAAGGCCTTGGGGTTCGATTTAATTTCAAGCTCAAATTTCTGAACATAATTTCTATGAAGAATATTACTCAGGGACTTAAACTCTCTTGAATAATCCAAATATTTTTCCTTATGTGATAAAGAGTTTGACACTTTAAATTTTTTATAGAACTTATTCCTTAAATTTTTAAGCTTCTTTAATTCCTTAGTATACCAAGGAATTCTATAAAAATTCTTATTTTTTGGCGGCATTATACTTAAACAAATTTCATTTAATCTGAGCTTAAAAGTATCAAAACATAAATATACATTGACCCCGGAAAAAACCGAGTCCCAGTTCACCAAGGAAACCTGAGAATTGATGGCATTAAAATCACAATTATTATTAAAACAAAAACTAAGGGATTGGTTATCCATCGCAATATTTTTAAATTCATAGAATTGCAAGTGTAAAATAAGTGGAATATGGTGAAGACCAGGACACGACAAGGGGTCAAGGCATTCATGTAAAGAAAAATTCATATTATCATTAATGAAAATAAGATCTAGAATTCTAAAAAGCTTATTTTTAAAACTATTTATCGGACTAAGATTGATACTCGAAAGATTGTCAACAACGTACGATTCGGAAAATGATGTTTTTGGGATACAAAGTAGCGCAGTTGGCCATATTTGCCCATTCAATATTGCTCAAGTTGAAATCGCCTAGAATGCAAAAGTTACTAGTTGTGTCCTTAGATGCTAGAGCTAGAACATTATCAGATGCGCCTTATATAGAGCATCAGCACTAGAGGGAGGAATATATGATGCATAAATGACAAGTTGAGAGGCGCCGAACACGGACACATACAGTTGGTCAAGAAGTAGATCATCATTCTCCAGCGGCAGACGCAGCGTGCGATATTTCTTCAGAATCGCAATCAAAACTCCACCTGCTCTGGATAGTCCAGTCCTGAGGGGATCACGATCTTTTCGAAACACGTTGTAAAGGTTCGTGCCAAAAAATTCACTGTCACAGAAATCCACACTAAGCCAACTCTCGATGAGTACAAAGATGTCATAGTCCGTGTGTGAGCTTAAGTCGAAGAGTATTTTCGATTTAGTTCTTAAACCAGATACATTCTGGAAGTAAATGCGTAGCTGCCTAGATTGGGCTTCATCGCAGGACTAATGGGTCGAGTTGAGTTACATCGCCTTTGGGAAAAAACCTAAAGGGACGTACTTTAACATTGGCTGGCCAGATATCCGCAGACAGAACCTTTTCGTAGCACCATTCAGACACCCCTAGTTTAAAATTTACCTTTTTAAGGCTCGCAATCGGGGTATTCTTCTTTACAAGCATAAAGCACTCTAAGAACTTTTTGTCTAGACTTGCATGTTTTGAAACATAGTCCAGTATATATCGTGCATATATTAGTATAGATACATTACACTATGCGACAGTCAAAATCGGGATGGGATGAAACCAACGGGAAATGTTATATCGGTCAAAAACAAGTTATACGTGTCCCGGCGTTTCGCTGGGTCACGTATAGGAATCGAGATATATATATAAATATCATATAGGGGAAATTGTCACCTTTGGTGGTCTTTTTTTGACATAACTCGAGAACCCCTAGTCCGATTTTGCTCAAACAAATTTAAAAAAATTACAATTCCTTTAATCTGTTCATATAACGTTTTTCTATATAATCAACAGTTTTGCCGGTATAAATAAATGTATGAAGGAAAAAAATTTGTTTGCCTAAAATATTAAATTTTTTTAAAACTGTTGATTATATAGAAAAACGTTATATGAACAGATTAAAGGAATTGTAATTTTTAATTTTTTTAAACTTGTTTGAGCAAAATCGGACTAGTGGATCTCGAGTTATCGCATTAACAAAAAACTGATGTGGCTCAACACATATTTCTTTCAAGCATTTATACCTCGGTCCATATAGCGCACTCGATGAAGCCGTATTCAAAAACAAACAACATCTGCTGTTTTAATACGACATTTTTTAATAACTGATTTGCGCGGTTGACCTAAATGAGTGGAACAATAATTCGAAATTATTGTAGCAATAATTCAAATTTAAAAGTGATGTATAAAGAAAACCAGCCTATTTTCACTTCGCGTCAAATGAATCGTGCGTTTGTACCTGTTTTCTAACCGGTGCACAGAGGAGTTTTTGCATAGTAAAACCGGTCAAAATTATTATATATGTTTTTCTTCTCAATAATTAAATAAAACATGAAACTTAATCATAATTAGGGATTTATGGGATAAAAATTGCTAATTACACATCTTTGGATAATTTTCGTGAAATATTTAGTTATATTGAGTTACCATAAGTCTACAAAAAGCTTTTTTCAGAAAAAGACAAGATATGCACTTCGTTCTTTTAGACCGGCTCTTGATTGCGAATAACTGCGAAGTGTGCAAAAATTTTCATTACTAAAGTTCTGATGCTTTTTCAATAATAAATAACTTAAAGATAAGAAAAAGAATGCGGTAAATCGTTCTCGCCGAAGCCGATTAGAGGCATTATTGTCCAGTTTCATAGTCCTTCAAAGAATCTCCCGAGGACTTTAAAAGTAAAGGGTAACAACTCAGTAAATTTAGGTACCCATGAAGAAAAAAGTAGGAAAAAACTAGCGATGGATCGGGGTTTTCATATGTAGATCTTTGACAAATAGTATTCAATCGTTACGTAGTTTTTACCAAATTGAAGGTCAGACCTATAATTGTTAACAATGCTACTATCTTTATAACTTTACATTGAACATTTGTATCAATAAAATCCCAAATTACCATTTTACGACTCCTGTGGTTCAAAATGGAGCACATGAGAGCACATTATTTTTGCTTTAATTGTTCAAAGATAACTGTAGTTACATATATTTCAAGGAACCAAACTTTGCCAAACCTTGACAAGTAAACGAAAGTACAAATATTTACAAAAATATCAAAATAAACGGATTCTAAATTTTCTAAAAGGTGGCCATATTAAAAGTAATTTACTTAAATTTAGTCTTAAATGATAGAAATGGCCATCGTCTTTCATGTTCAAAAGGTTTTTTCTTGAAATAGGTCTTATCTAAATTACAATTGCCGAAGAAACAAGTAGACCGACTGAAAGCGTGTAGAAAAAAATCTATCACAACATTGACTGTTTTCAGTTTGACATATGTCAAAGGGAAAGTAGCGGAGGGAGTTTTCATGGCTACCGTTCAATAGATCAGTTATTTAGCTTTGGGAATAGTATATTTTATTGGACTTTTGAAAAAATTGGTAAATCTGACTTTTGACCGGTTTTAATGCACTCCTATGTGGGCTGTGAGAAATAAAAAACCGATTTGAAAACAAATTCGAGTCGATACACTTTTGAATTTCCTTAGCGTATTGAAATTTGGTTTATGCATCCGTTTGGAATCACAGCGAGCTTGGTTAAAGCGCTTTATGTGTCGGTATAAACAATGTAATAACCGAATTTCGGGGTTTTGGCATCGGAAAAAAGTGCACTCAATAAAATTTTCCCGTAGTCATAGAGAAGTTAGAAATAGGTTTTAACGATTAAAATTGTGTTTTATTGTAATCACCATTTTAACTCTTGCATAGTAAACTTAAAATTCTTTTTATGGCAGAAACAGAATTTTAACTTTAAAATGAGGAGAACGCGATTTTAAAATGGTAAAATAAGGTTCTAAGTTTTGTTTTTTTGTTGAAATAGTGAACGAAATAGCACCCAGGTTCGGTCCCTACTCTGAGCGATTCCAAACAATATTTTTTAAATTGTTTTTTTTTTTTTTAATATAAACATCAATTTATTTTATTGTATTAAATTTTATTTTATTATCTTTTTTTGTTTATGATATTTCACATAATTCTTTGAAGATAATCAATTTTTTGGAGTTTAGTTTTAGTTAAAAAGGTCACAACAACTACAATTACATAAAAAATGTAAATAATATTTAAAAGAACCAAAAAAGATGTAAAAAAATTTGTAACCCACGACTTCCCGGCTTGCTAAATCCGCAATCCTGTAGCGGACACAGGGTGATCTAATTAATGTACTAATATTTCTTTATATTGCCGAGTAAATTTTTCTCCTCATCTTAACAAAAGGCTGTTTCTAAGATGTCTGTGATTACCACAACTTAAAAATCTATTCTAAACTTAAACCTTGCTTTAACAAGAATAAGTTTTAACTTACGAGTATGACTATGGGCCATTGTCTTTAGATATAGTTGGCCAAGAAGAATTTTCCGCTGAATTCGATTTCGGAATCAGAGCACAAGAAAATAAACCAGTTTTTGAGATATAGTCAAATTTCGGGGTTTTGAGATCTTAAAAAAGTGCAATTTTCATTGGATCTAGTTGGCCAGCCGCAACGTTTTTGTATGCATTTTTTGTTAACAATTTTCAGATGAATCCGACTACGAAATCAGAATACAAGTTATATATCATTGAAAACCTTAGAAAACAAGCGATTTAACAAAAAATTTTTTTTTTTTTAATTATAGTTCCTACCAAGAAGCACGGAAAAGTTCTAATAGGTCAGCAATTTTAGATTCTCTATCATAATTATGACATGAGATCAAAAGTTTAAGAAAACTTCTGACTAAGAAAAATGGCTGAAATTTCCATTTTTAAACTTGTATAACTCGACAAAAACAGTTATTTTACACATTGGTCGCGTTCATCTGCTACGAAACTGCTGGCAACTGTTGAACCCAACTATTACGTCTTAGAAACGGCTTGATGAATATGCTGGAAAATTAACAGCTGATAAATGTAAACAAATGAAATTGCAACAAATAGAGATAGTTGCACCGATACTATTTAGAATTCAACGCTGAGCGGCCGCCGTGTGAAAAAATTGTTCAATGTTACAATGAGTTGAACAGTCTTAAATTATATAGCAAACAACTTAAAAATATATATTTAGAAACGTAGTATTATTATAAAATATTTTAGTTACTTTATCACGTCAGTAATATAAAATATAATAAATTTGTTTGCAGCTGCCACCTAACAAAGCGGCGTTAAATTTAATATAAGCGGCGTAAGTCTTTTCGATCAGCTGTTTAGGCTAAGCCCAACACGTTGAGTTCAGGTAGCGTTAAGTTTCCAACTGTTGGGCTGAGCGTAACTACTCAACTGGGCGTTTCTAAGACAAATAGCCAACGGTTGGGAAACAGCTACGTCTTATAAACGCGCCCATTGGCTACCCGTAAGCGTAGCAACAACATGGTGGAGTTTGAACAAAATGCTGACATAAAATTTTTTCCCCCTACACTTGGCGAATTTTGTCCCATATACAAAATACATGAATTTTAGCGTGATTTTTATGTTTCTCTGCTCTTCAAATCCCCATAAAAAATCCTCACAATTATTGCCATACGCACAAAGGAACAAATTTGGCATTGCATCCGAAACCTGTGAACATATTGCTTTTGCCTTAAGTTAAGTTAGTTCTTTTGTCTAAAAGGACTTGTAGTGGTGGAGTTTAAACAACATGCTGACATAAAATTTTTTCCTCGTACACTTGGCGAACTTTGCCCCATAAACAAAATTCATGAATTTTAGCATGATTTTTATGTTTCTCTCCTCTTCAAATCCCCATAAAAATTCCTGACAATCATTGCCATTTACAAAAAGGAACAAATTTGGCATTGCATCCGCAACCTCTGAACATATTGCTCTGCCGAAATTTAAGTTAGTTCTTTGGTTTCGGTGTATGTGCAAATTTTGTATACTTTGTCATCAAAACTTATGTTCCGACCAAAGAATATGCACAATTTCGTCGCATCAGAAATACCAATGAATTACCTTCTTTCTTTTTTAGTTTTGTCTTTACAGGAGCTATGTTGCCGAACAGTTGTTAGATGCACGAGTGTATATGCGATTGATTCTTTAACTTTGCCAGCATCAGTGAAATCTACTCTAAAGTCCTACGCACTTACGACGTCCCAGAGCATTCAAAATATAAATTATGGTTCCAGATTAAAATATCAGTGTAAATACTCATTGACTAATAATCGAAACAGTTGTACTATTTCATGATTAAATACGTCGTTACATATAAGTGATTAAAGTTGTTATTTGCCGTAGAAATGTATGTATTATGTATTTTTGAAGAGCATTAAGTTTTGTTAATGTACCAATTATTTGAATAATGCGTTTGTCTTCTTAATAAATTGATCTTACTATATATACGATTATAAATTTATTGGTATTCATAAATTGGGCGAATTATGCATATACATATTTATGTGTGTAGTATTATATCAGTAGAGCTCGGATTTTTATGCTAAAAATAAGCCGAAAACTGTGTACCATCATAAGTGTATGGAAATTGGTATACACTTGCCTATAATTTTGATTTTATATGTTTTTAGGCTTATTTTTAAACTCCGAGCTCTACATATCACAGTATCCGAAATTTTCTTCCTCTTATTTGGCAGATATGAGCCGAGACTTGCCTCTCTCCTTTGCAAATGTGCGGCAGTTGTTCATTCCGAGTGCAGACAGCTCCTTCTGCACTTGCGCCTTCATGGGCGCCCTTGCTTTCGGTGTACATCCATGGGAGCGGAAAAAGTAGGCGCGAATTCGCCAGGATTATTCGTTTATGGTAGGAGCGAATACAAGCGTTCAGTTCTGTGCATAATTTCCAATTTTTTTTGAAAATATGGCGTTGTTCTTATTGCATTAAAGCACAATAATACTCATACTCATTTTAATATTCATAATCATAATGAAACTCATAACATAGTCATAATCATAATCTTAATCTTAGTCGTAATCTTTATCTTCAGCTCTATTTTCATCTTAATCTCAATCTTATTATTCTTAATCTTAATCTCAATATCAATGTTAATCTTAGTCTTAATCCTTATCTTTATCTTAATCTTACTCTTAATTTAAACTTAATCTCTATCTATATCCTTATATTTATCTTGTCCATTCTTTCGAATACAATATCACTACTGACAAAAATTCGCTTTCAAACGCTTATACAGCCAAATTCAAATCCCTGCATTTTTATATCCGAGCACTCTTGTGAACAAGGGTATAATAACTTTGTTCACATAATCAACGAATTTCGGTATGTAGGTTTCCTTTTATCCAAGGTATCATGGTATTGAAAATGGGCGAAAGCGGACTGCAACCATGCCATATAACGGTATTTTCGAAAACTGCGAAAAACTACGATATTTCAATAAATATTGCAACTTTCTCTTTATTTAGAAAATTTTGTCTCTTTTTACTTTTTAAAATACATATTTCTTTGCTGAACATTCTTTTCCGTTGTGTTGTTTTTTTATTTTATTCTTTGTATATACACATACCCAAATTGAGATCGGAATATTATCCTCAATCGGAGAATGAAAATTGTCTTTCTGACTTAATGTTCTTTACCGATATGATGGAACATTTGCAAGACTTGAATTTGTCTCTACATGGAGAGAATCAAATTTTTTTGATTTGTCGCAAATTATTTAAAATTTTGAAGCTAAACTACGATCTCAAAACAAGAATATTCCATAATTTTCAATGGCTAGAAAAAATATTGCACATGATTTAAAAGCACATTGTGAAGCTAAACTACGATCTCAAAACAAGAATATTCCATAATTTTCCATGGCCTAGAAAAAATATTGCACATGATTTAAAAGCACATTTTGAAAAAAGATTTACCGATTTGAAATTATTTAAGTGTACGTTTGCATACTTCATAAACCCTTTTTTATGTAACATAATTGAGGATGAATTTGCAATACAAGGAGCAAAAACTAAAACTCTTCTTCGCTTTCCTATGGCTTGAATTCCGGTAACAAGTACCAGATTTAAAATATCCGCTGCTGAAAACAGTTGCGTCCCGTATATTTTCAATTTTCTACAATGCAATTCGTAAAGTCAAAATACCGTTCACAATTAGTTGCATTCGCGTACCTGATAATTATAATTATTCAATAATTATTGAAAGTTATAAAAACTATCAGCTTTTTGTGTTCGCGTACACAAAAAACTTGCAAAGTAGGGGAAATTGAGAAAACAAAATGACATTTAATTTTGAGGGAGACCTGCTAGTTTCTGCTGGAAAAATTTTTGAAAACAAGAAAACAGCTGGTAGGAATTTACGCAAATCTCTAAATTGAATTTGATGGTTTGGAAGATAAAATAGTAAAATGAGACTAATTAAACTTATAAGAAGTAAGTAATTATTCGTTTAGTCAGTGAACTGTGTCAGGTTAATACTTCGGGATTTGTTTTCTTATGTTTTCAATTTTATACTTTCGAATGTAAACAAAATTTCTATGAGCTGTTCGTCTAACTTGCAAGTTTCTGCAAATTTTCTGTTCGCGTAGATACTATTTTAGATATTTCTCTCTTTGAGAGAACAGATGACATTTCGCCGGAATTTTGCTGTTGGACATTTTTTACGGGAGATTTTAAACGCAAGTACGACTATATTGACTAACCAACATTTAACATAACTGTAACGAACCGCTTTAACTGACGTAAAACCAGATTTTGAAAATTTGGCCAAAGGGATCTTTTGAATTTTCTTTAATATCTATAAATAATATTTGAAAAACCCTGGCGACTTAATGGGTATAGACCCGATAAGTGCACCAGTGTTTTTTATTGAAAAAATAAGAAAACAAAAGCACCAGGTTTTAGTTTGAAATATAATTACGTTTGGCGGTTTATTTAATAGGCATATTAAAATTCAAGGGGGCTTACAATGTTACCTTGATTATGAAGTGGTGTGGTGGCGGAACGTCCGTAATCGCTGGTGATTGAAATTCAATAGAATGTTTAAAAAGTTAGAAACTGAAGTCGAACCCTCTAAACGGTTTGAAGAGTTCCGTTTTCAGGGGAAATTTAACGAAAGTGCACTGACAGGAAAAGTGCAGTTTTTCTTTTTGTCTTGTTTCACATACGAATGTGTATGTGTGTGCATCTGTTAAATTAACATTACGGTGGTACACCCGATAATTTAATTTAAGTATTTGATTTAGCGTGGAGGCCTAAACATACCGGCCCCCCTTGCTATAAGCAACGTCTCAAAGATGGTTCAGCCACCACACCTTACATTTAAATTTATTTACATTGTAAATTATGTTCTTTAACTTTGTGAATTCTGCCGCAGATTGGTCCTTGCCCGGGGATCTAGTCCGCACGTTCTCCGGTCCTCCTTGCAGTCTCTAGCTACGGGGAAAAAATGGAAGAAAAAGCTAATAAGGAAAAAAGGTGTGGTTGATCATTTCATTGCACTTTTATTTAAATTCGGTATGTATTCATGAATATTAAATATAAAATTTTAACTGTTTTGTCACATTTGGTGAGCTCCTGATATAATCAGCCCGAACATGGAAGCTTGCGCCAGTAAACCGCCGATCGTTGTTGGCGGAGTGCCACATACCATGACCTGGGCGTACACATCAACGCCAAGTGTTAGTCGAGTGGGGGTGGCCCGATAGAACTGTGGATCCGCCAGACGCATAAATTGAAACGGCGTCGCTATCGTTGGGTCGATGTTAGCCGCGGGGCTGAGTCGGTTGTATCGCGTAACTAGCCTGGCCTGAGTATTTACCCGTTCCGCGACCCCGTACTTTCCTCGCAGCACGGGGGAACATGTTTTCGCGCGGGCGTTGCTGGCTTCGAGCTGAAGCTCCCGTGCTAGGTCCCTGTCGATGGTACTGCTGGGGGCGCAAGAGTCAATCAACGCCCGCACCAGATGAAGTCGGCCGCCTGACTCGATCCGTACAATTGCGGTTGGGGCGATGGCTACGAATGAACGCATTATTGGTGCTGGAACCGCGATTGTTTTTAACTTGCCTGTCCGGAATCCACCCGATGGAATGCGTTGGATGGTGAGGGAGGAACGGTCGCCACGTCGGTGTCGTGCGGCCCTTATTGCTTGCCAGCGCGACGAGCGAAAAGGGCGAGTTTCCGCGCCATCACGCTGGCTGCAATTACGCGTGCGCCAAAATGAGCGAAAAGGAAGAGTTTCCGCGTCATCTCGGTGGCCAGAATTGGTTCCGCGCCGATATGAGCGAAAAGGACTAGTTTCCGCGTCATCTCGTTGACCGCCCGTTGGCTGTGTGTGTGACAGCACTGCTGGCATGGGACTGTCTGCTTCAAGTTCGTGCTGTAGCGGCGGTCGAAAATTGCGGGTTTTCAAGCCGCCGTCTGGTGGTGGAGGGATTATCTCTTCCCGTCTTTCCACCTCTTCTTCCTCTACCTGCTTCGCCCATGACGTCGTTTGGTCGGACACGTGGAGCGAAATCGCTCCGTCAGAGCCGTCGTTTCCCTTGGATCGCCCTAGTCTTCAATATGCAGGGGGGTATGGTGCTTTTCGTCGCAGCGGTGGCATCGGTCATTGCTTCCACATATTTCTATCCGATGGAATGGCGACAAACAGTTGGGACAGTACCGATGTATCAAAATCGCCCGCAACCTTTCCTCGGCGGATTTCCCTCGGTATATGGGGCAGAGTCGTACTCCGTGGTTGTTACCGCACAACCGACAGGGAATCTTAAAATGATCGACCCGTTTCTCGGTCTTAGTGCGGGTGGCCGTGAAGCGAGGCATTCTGTAAAGTTAAACCCCCTTTTTATGGCCGTATGCACAATTATGGTTCATTGTGTATTTTAAACTTAGCTGGGCCTATACTATACCCATTAAGTCGCCTTCTCTGTAGTGATGAAAATCATGTAGCAAACGAAAAGAAAAAATGTTCAAAGTGGGAAAAGGAAGAGGAGATTAGTAAAATAATGACAATTAAAAAACTAACTAGGAGGGAAGTAATAAAGACTTACACGCCCTTTGCGTCAAATCGTTTTAGCTTGTTAGATGAGGATGAGTTTCCTGGCTTAGGTCAACGTCGAGAAACCATAAGAGACAGGGATGCGGAAGTAAACGAAATTCTAACACCTAAAAGCTACGCAGCAATGGCAAAACACAGACAAAACAAAACCAGTCAATTAAAAAAAAATAAATATATTGAAGTCAGTGAGGACATGAGTGACAAAACAAAAAAGAGGGTAGCCTCAATGGAAGCCTATGGTGTGGCTTTGAAAAAACAATGTACACATTGTGTCCGAAATGGAGAAACTGGTTTCGGAAATGATTAAATTTGCAAGTGATGCTTTTAGAAGAATAGATTTTCCAGCAGGGGTAACCGCCTTTGCTCACTTTGATGATAGACTCAAGAAATTCTGCTTAGATTTAGACCACAAGTTCATTACTATTAATCCGCTTTCAAGTACAGAAGTACATGAAGATTCTGCAACATAACTGTCAGTCTTTAAATAAAAATATTAATCATGTTGAATTCTATGTAAACAAGTACAACATAGATATTTTTTGCCTGATCGAAACTTTCTCTCAGGAGTCGTATGTAGTGAAGAAAAACATTCTAAATTTCAACATTATAAAAAAGAATAGAAATGATGGATATGGGGGGGTGGCCATTGGCCTTAGAAAGTCCATTAAATTCCGTAAGATAAATTTTGATACTAATCATGACATATGTATTGTTCAAACTTGTAACCTTGCTCGAAACTTGGTAATATGTGCTGTGTACTTTGAGCCTTCCTTAAGCGTTGGGGTTTTTAAGGAAGCAATATTGAAACTTTTTACAGCATTGGAAGTATATCAGAACGTTCTGATATGTGGGGACTTTAACGCTAGGACACCTGAGTGGGGAGATGTTATTGAATCTAGTAGAGGCTACTTTTTTAGAAACTTTGTAAATAACTCAAGCTTTACCTGTTTAAACAACGGGTCAATAACCTTCAAAGCGAACTTAGGAGCTGCTAGGGGCTCTGTATTGGACCTAACTCTCACTAACATTGCAACAAAGACAACGTGGGAAGTGGTCCCCTGTCAATTAGGTGGCAGCCACCACTACCCCATTGTGATACACTTAGATAAGATCGAAAAAAGAAATCCTGTTTTCCTTGCTAAAAAACATCTGTTCAACAACTTAGGCACTACCAAGCTGGACACTAACATCAACCAAATTGAGAAAACGATATCAAGCGAAATAAAAAATTCCACTTTCACTGTCAAGGATACGCGACGTCCCAAGTCCTGGTGGCATGAAGGTTTGGAAAAACTGTTCAGGCTACAACTAGCTGCAAATAAAAAGTGCAACAAGTATCCCACGGTTCAAAACTTTAAGGAAGCGACTGAAGCCAAGGAAAACTGGAAAAACGCGGTAGAAGAAGCTAAAAAGGAAAACTACAGCAAAAATCTTAACTCACTCAATAGTCACCCCAACACCAGAGAGGCATGGAAATTCTTAAAAAATATTAAAAATGCGGGATCTTCGGAATCCAAACAACAGTGGGACGACACGAACAATAGAGTGTACCTGCAGCATCTGAAAAATCAGGTTAGACAAGATGCAAATACCAATAATAATGAAATTGCACAAAAAGTGGATGTCCTGGAGTCATGGGTGCCTGCTTTTGGGGAAGAGGAACTGAAAAATGTTCTAAAAAAGAAAACGAAAAGGTCAGCAGGGGGGTGTGATCAGATCACATACGAAATGCTACGAGCTCGGTCGGAAACGGCGCAAAAAAACCTACTAATTTCTTTTAATGATGCTTTTCAAAATTGTAAAATTGACGACTCACTCCGTAGAATAAGGGTGGTACCGATACCCAAGGCGGACAAGGACGTAAGTGATTATAAGAATTTTCGACCGATATCTCTGATATCTGTTCTCATAAAGACAATAAATCTCATGGTCAAGGGTAGACTAGAGGAATTTCTAAACAGTAAAAATTCATATCCAGACAGAAGCTATGCTTATCGAAAAGGTAAATCTGCAGCCATGTGCATTAATGAATTCCTACACAAAGTTGCTAATATTAAACACGCAGGGCAAAAGGCTGTGGTCCTGACCCTGGACATAAGCAACGCCTATTATTGTGTGTCTTTGAACAAACTACATACTATGTTAGCGGACCTGGAATTACCTGACCCATATAATAACTGGATTATGGACTTGAAAAAAAAAAGAATCTTACTTCTTGGCAACGAATCGATAGTGGTTGAGGATGGCCTACCACAGGGTAGCTGTCTCTCGCCACTACTCTTCAACGTGTACACAAAAGAACTTCATAGTATTGAGGACTCAGTGACAGACGTGTATCAGTTTGCGGACGATTTCTTGATTTTAGCACATGGGGACAACTGCGACTTGGTGGTTTCAAACCTTGAACGGAAGGTTAAAAATTTCAGTGAGATATGTACTAAATTAAATTTGTCCTTTAATATTCAAAAAACCAAATTTATGTACCTAGCCCGAGGCAGCAAGAAAAACATCAACATGAAAATAAACGACTTTCAGATTGAACAGGTCAGACAAATAAAATTTATTGGTAGAACCATCAACGCATCACTAACGGTTGGGCCTCACTTTGAAGGGCTAGTTAAGGAAACAAAGAAAAATTCAAACTTTTTAAAATGCCTGACCCCGGTAAAAGCAGGTATAACACCAAAAGTGGCGGTGAACCTATACAAAAGCTTCATCAGGTCAAAGGTTGAATATGCAAAGACTACGGCTGCTAAGATATCAAAAACAATAAACAAAAAAATTATGACCTTCCAAAACTCCACCCTACGCAGATGTATAGGCCTCACACCCTCAACTCCGGTACACACTATATATGTTTTAGCAAATGAGTTTGAGCCCCCCGAAAGGGGAAAATATCTTACAAGCAAGGAGTTAGTGAAATTAATGTTTAATAACCCAGAGGGTATCTCCGATGCCGAAGCAGCGCTCTTCATTGAGCACGAGAGGGATGATGATGAGACCTAAACGAGCAGTGGTATCTTCCACGAAAGGGCGTTGAGGGACTCCGATGACGACAAGAGGTAGAGGTAGGCACCACAGCGAATCGTCATGCGAGCGCCACAGGTCTCCAAGCCAGTCCAGCGCGACAACATCGCGCGAGTCCATGCGGCGGGACAGAGACCGCCGTATGGATAGGCGGGCGAACCCGCCTACAGTTCCGGGTCGAGGGCAACCTGGCTACCTAGACGACCGTAGGCGATTGGGCCTCAGCGGCGCGCAAATGAGGTCAGGCACCTAGAGCAAGGTAAAACTCCCGAGGTAGCCAGGAGACTGGCTCTCGGCAGATCACCCCAGCAGGAGTCGAGCAGACGCGGCAATGAGCGCGAGGGCAAAACGACCGCACCCGCAAATGAGCGGAAGAGCGGGCAGCACCAGCAGCATGGTGCAGAGGCTTCCGGCAGTCAGACCGCACCCGCTGAAAAGCGGAAGAGCGGGCATTACAACAAGAAGGCGGAACCCAAGCCCAAGCGGAGCGTTGAGCAAACCCGTGATTCGTGCAGAAGGTTTGACAGGTGCGTAAACGAAACCGCACCCGCTAAAAAGAGGAAGAGCGGGCATTGTAGTCGGGATGAGAAGCACGGAGACCAGAGGAAAAGGGTAAGTGGTTCCGGTGAAACCGCTCCCGCTGCAAAGCGGGAGAGCGGGCAGTTAACCCCCCAGAACTTGGCTTCAAAGAAGCAGCGTGAGTTTCCACCCCCTCCGGCATTGGGACCCGGGGGTAGGCACTGGGGCCCAACGTCTGCGCGGCGGCGAAGGGCAGGCGCACAGCTACTCTGACGCGCTAAGGGGCGCTGAGTCCGGATGAGTTGACTACCCTGCAGGTATTAACTTCCGTCCAGGTATGCTCCTTGTGGACTGCATGGATGAGGGTACGGCAAAATGGCTGGAAGAGTTTGCTCCAAAACTAGGGAGCTGGAAGGGAGTTGCACTATGCGTCAAGCGGGGTGATGAAATACCACCAATGCATAATATGACTATCTTCCTGCCGAGAAGTGCTGACAGATCGGCAGATTATGTGATGGGGCTGCTAAGGGCGCAAAACGAAGGTCTTAACACACCAGCGTGGCGCGTCATCTCGAGCAGCATTGAGGATGCGGCTAAACGTGGGCATAGATGAGGAATCCTTCATTAGCGTCAGGAGGGCTGAGTATAAGCTGAACTTTAGGTTCAGCTATGTTACAATGAGGTCCTGGCGACAAAAGGCAGCGGAAGAAGAGAAGGTAGCTGACGAGGGAAATATGCAGGTGGACGAAGTCCCCCCGTGTCAACAGCTACAACAGCTACAGCGGTAGAGGACGCATAGGTTTGCCAGCCCGCACCTTCAGCCCAAACTTTCAACCCGCTAGGCACCAACCAGCTAGTATCAGCGGCTCTTGCACAGGGGCAGGTCCCCTCAACGCAGGAGCTGATGGAGGGACTAGACCTGAGAAGGCTTGAGCTCGACGGGAAAAGCGAGAGCGACCTAAGGCTCTCGGACCTCGACGAGCGATGAGGTACCCACCGCCCCCCTGAGAGTTGCCCAGATCAACTTGCACCATGCAATTGCTAGCAGGTTTTCTACGGACGATCTTGGCATTATACTCATTCAGGAGCCGTGGACTTACAGAGGCCAGGTAAGGGGCCTCAAAGGAGCGAATAACAAGGTAATATGGGACCTCGCCGCAGAGAGGCCCAGAGCATGCGTAGTGCTTAGAAACGATATTGATTATTTATGCATTACAGATCTTTTAACGCAAGATTTGGTAGCAGTTCAAGTGACACTTCGGGTGAATGGAAGGCCCGTGGAATTAGTCTTCGCTGCTGCATATTTCCCCTGGGACAGTAATACCATAACCCCGGCAGAGGTACAACAACTGGTGGCGCATTTCCGGAAGACCCGACTTCCTCTTGTCCTCGGATCCGACGCAAATGCGCACCACGTGGAGTGGGGGAGCACCGACACCAATAAAAGGGGTGAGTCCTTATTAGAATACCTACTAAGCGAAGATATGTGTATAAACAATGTTGGACACTGTCCGACGTTTGTCACCAGAGTAAGACAGGAGGTCCTTGACCTTCGTTATCTGATAATAGAATTATCCAATTCGTGCTCGGAGCGGAGGCCACGGTAAGTCCTCCGGTGGGGACCCCAGGAATGCAGACTGGAAAAAATATAGAAAACTATTAGATTTTAACCTACCCGGTATAGAAAGGCAACATAGAAGAGATGGCAAATTGTCGCTAGAATATAGGGGTAATAGGTTGACGGACATACTGACCGACGCCTTTAACCAAGAGAGAGGCCAAGAGAGAAAGTTTCAGAACCTTCTGTGAAGGCATCTCGAACACTCCACCGGCCGCGAGGTTACACAAGGCTCTTGCCAGAGGAACGGTGGAATCGGAGTTAGCATTAAAGCATCCGGTTGGCACCTATACAAACAGCAAATATGAGAGGGCAACCACTCTGCTTGCAACTCACTTCCCGGAGGCCACTACCTTAGAACAGGGGCCGGGGGTCCAGTGAACTAGACCGCGAGCATGTGAATGGAAACTGGCAAGAAGTATTTTCACCCAGGATTCAGTCAGGTGGGCGCTGGGATCGTTTGACCGATATAAGGCCCCAGGGGTAGATGGCATCCATCCAGTCATGTTGCAGCAGGGTGGAGAGAACTTAATACCACACATAGCGGACATAATGAGAAGCAGCCTTGCGAGGGCTTATGTCCCACTGGTGTGGCGGAGGGCGCGAGTAATCTTTATCCCGAAGGTGGGCAATAGGGACTACTCGCTTGCAAAGTCTTTCAGACCTTAACTCATTTGTGCTAAAAGCAATGGAGAAGGTAGTGGACAATTACATAAGATCTAGCATTCTGAAGGTGAAACCCCTACACGCTTGTCAGCATGCATACAGAGCTGGAAGGTCCGCGGACACAGCCCTGTATCAACTGACAACCGAAATTCAGGGGGCTTTTGAATGCGGAGAAACAGTGCTCTGCGCTTTCCTCGATATAGAAGGAGCGTTCGACAATACGTCTCACACTGGTGTGCGCAGGGCACTAGAGAAGAGAAACGTACAGCCAGTGATCTGCAACTGGGTGGATACGCTGTTGCATACTAGGATTGCTGAAACCAAGGTGGGGGACAGCGTGGTACAGCTATTAGCAATAAATGGCTGCCCACAGGGAGGGGTTCTATCCCCTCTTCTGTGGAGCTTAGTGGTAGATGAACTCCTTCAGCTTCTCTCTGAAAATGATATCCACTGCCAAGGCTATGCGGATGACATAGTGATCATTGCCAGGGGGAAGTTTGAGAGCACCCTCTGCGACATTAATCAAAGAGGGTTAAGATTAACAAAAAGATGGTGTGCTAAGTTGGGCCTTAGCATCAAACCGGCCAAAACCGCCATCATCCCATTTACCAGAAAGAGAGCCCTCTTGGGCATGAGGGACATAACCCTGGAGGAGGTCGTGGTCGGCGTCGCCAGCGAAGTGAAGTATCTGGGAATAATCCTAGACACAAAACTTCTATGGAAGAAGCATGTGGACGCAATCACCTCCAAGGCCACGAAATCGTTAATGGTGTGTAAGCGTCTAGCAGGAAAATCCTGAGGTCGTAGCCCCAGGATCCTAGGATGGCTCTACATCATGATAGTACAGCCAATGATTACCTATGGGGCAGTGGCTTGGGTTTCAAGAACTACTCTGGCCACGGTGAGACAATCACTCACCAAGCTACAACAACTGGCTTGTGTATGCATAACTGGACCAATGCGCACATGTAGGACGACGGCGCTGGAAGTAGTCCTCGAACTCGAGCCTTTTCACATAACCATAGAGAAGGCAGCCAAAATAACTCTACTCAGCTTTGCTAGAGAGGGATGTGGCAAAGGTAAAGTCATATCCTCTAGGAATATGGAGAAGCTAGGGGCCTCGATCCCGCTTTCTCTGTTCCCTAGAGATGACATAGGAAAACTATAGTATTTGATAAGAGATTTAAGATAGAGTTATGCAGCAAAACAATCTGGAGCGCCCCCGCATTCGATGGATTACTACATGAGTGCACACTGCACTGGTACACAGATGGCTCGAAGACCCCAGATGGAGTAGGGCCAGGAGTCCTTGGGCCCAGAAGAAGAATCTATGTTCCTATGGGGAAATACCCGATCATCTTCCAAGCAGAAGTCTATGCAATCTATCTATGTGCGGAAACAATCATGAGTAGAGGGTATAGAAATGAGAAAATTATAATGTTGAGTGATAGTCAGGCGGCACTCAAGGCTCTTCTATCCTTTGAAGTCAAATCCTCACTGGTCCTTGAGTGCATTGAGAAGCTAAACTCCCTTGTCAGACACAATAACATCAGGTTAGCGTGGGTACCCGGCCATAGGGGAGTAAAGGAAAATGAGGTTGCAGACTGCCTCGCTATAGAGGCGGCAGCCATCACCCCAGTTGGCCCAGAGCCCTTCCTGGGAGTAGGTCCCAATACCATAAAGGAGGAGCTTAGGAGAGAGAGGCCACACTAAGGAATTTTAACTGGCGCAGTTCGGTAGGAATGCGCCAGACAAAGAGTTTACTTGGAGGGTTTAGCAAGAAAAGATTTCAGGGTTTAATAAACCTCCCAAAAGAGAGGCTTAGAATTTTAACAGGTTTCCTTATAGGACACTGCAGACTTAGGGGTCACCTACATAAGCTGGGCATATGGTCGAATGATCTTTGTAGGTTCTGCGACCTGACCATTGAGACGCCGCTTCACATTCTCACCGAATGTGAGGCTGTCTGCAGAAGACCTGAGAGGAGTTTAGGCTCGTTGTGGCCACAGCTTGAACACATCCACTCCCTACCCCCGAAGGCACTATTGAACTTTCTGAGGGAGCTGGGCTTAGATGAAGTGATGTGAAGAGAAGAGGGCACAATAGATCACCAAGTCGCAGTGCACAGCTCATATTAATATCTATCCATCTATCTAAATATGTATTCAGTCATGGTGATTTGGCATTGTGGGGCGGTTTTACCCGCTCGCCACGCGGTAATCGGAGTGGGCAGGAGGGTTAGTCTCCTGTCCACTGATACCGGTTTTATGAAAAAAGTGGGTTTGGGGTCTGTGCGAAGGGCCCCTTTCACAGGCCCCTTCAACCTCTCAACCTTTCCCCTAGGAAGAGCTAGGGGCGCTCAAAGTTACGCGGCCTAAGCCGTCTCAATGCACTCCGTGTTTACCTACGGAAGCTGGTGCTGGCTGAGTTAGCGTCTATCAACTTAAGTCGGTTGTTAAATGAACAGGTTGAGAAGCGAATGAAGATCGCGCACTTTTGCGTGCTTGGCTTTGATTGTCCATACGTAAGGTTGTATGTATATTAGACTGCATCGCTCCCCATAGAAAGAAAAATCGGTACTATTTTTCCATTAGAATTATAAAATCTATTACATTTTAAGACGTCCACCAAAATATTTCCGAAAAATATTAAGATTTAAGTGAACTGGACCGATTTGAAAATACCTCCAAAAATGGAGTTTTTCATGAATAAAAATAGTTTCTTAAAGATTTTTTTTTAAAAATCCTTTCAAATGACAAAACGGTTTAAGCTTAAAAAATTTGCATGAAAATATTTTTAAAAAATTAAAAAAAAAATTTAAACGGAATCGTAATTATGAGATGTTTGATGCTGTTTTTTAACTTTTTTCAAAGATTGGTATAAGAAAAACTTGAATAACTGAACCTAAGCTCTTCCGATTTAGACTTAAGAGGTGTCATTGGAAAGATATTTTCTCACCCTTTTTATTTCTTTGATAATAAACTCATTAAAAGGACGAAAGAGAAAGGTAGGATGAACGAACGTCATTAAAAGTTGAATTAAGATGTGTTGGTATTTCAAAAAAAAAAACGGGACACGAATGACTTTTTTTGGACAGGAATAAAAACAGTGTGAAAATACCTTTTTATCGAGATCCCATAAGTCGAAATAAGAATATTTTTGGGCCAGTTATTCAAGTTTTTTTGTAAATCAATCTTTGAAAAAAGTAAAAAAAAAAACAGCATCAAAAATCTCATTCTTACGATTCCGTTGAAAATATTTTTATGCAGATTTTTTAAGCTTAATCTGTTTTGTCATCTGAGTTCTTTAAGAAACTATTTTTATTAATAAAAAACTCCATTTTTGGAGGTATTTTCAAATCGGTCCAGCTCACTTAAATCTTAATATTTTTCCGAAATATTTTGGCGGACGTCTTTAAATATTATAAAGTTTGTAATCCTGGCGGAAAAAACGCAACTTTTTTTGGTGATGCAGTCTAATGTATATAAGTGCGTAGCGTATGTATGTATGGTTGTATGTATGTGGATATGTATGTGTATGTAAATGCGTGGTTTATGTATGCATGTACGGTTGTACGGATGTGTGTGTGTAGATATGTACGTAAGTACATATGTCTGTTAGTGTAGCGTACGTTACGTTACATTGTACAAGGTAAAACTAGTTAGGGCCTCTCCATAGTAAGGTAGCGATATGTAGTTTTTTAGTGCATTAGTCTTAAAATATTCAAATTACCGTCAGATTTAGCATTTCTTGTTGTTTTCTGTGACGACTGCTGGGACCATGAGTTGAAGCGCCCTTTTTTCGAAATCGAACGCTTCCTTTAAATGCCCAAGCCCATTGCGTCCACTTTTCTCCAGCGTTGACCTTCGCAGCACCTCCCTCTCTCTGGCATGCCTTCTGTAGAAAACAAAACATTTGAAGACGTTATAAAAATTATAATTACTTACTTACTTTTGGTCAGACCAATACTTGCGCCATTTCGCAGGGTCGGTGGAAGATCACCCCACTTCTGAGCCCATAAATGTGCAGCATCAACCGATTCAAATCTAGAACATAGGAATTTGTATAAATAAAACACATTTTTATCAATATTTCACTTATTTTCCATATATTCTATTAAATAGCCTTTTTGTTCATTTGAAGCTTTTTTGCTTTCATTTCCATTTTTCACAAATTTTATTTGAAAGGCAGCAACAGGAAAAGCAAAGCTCACCGAATAAAATGCTGTGAGTTTGTAGAAACGGAAGTGTACATAGTTATGACAGTTAAAACCATGATAAAAACATAGCAAGGTAGAACCGTTCTCTCAATTTGTCGGCCATGATTTTTTTTTGAAGTTTGCCAACATTTTAAAATCATATAAAAGTGAAAATAAAAAATTTAAATTGTTCGAAATTGTTGTTGCTTGAGATTGAAAATGAAAATGTGTGTGTGAGTTTGTGAGTAAATTTAAAAATTAAATTGTTTGGAAACGTCAAGAATTTCAAAAGTGACTCTCAGCGGTTCTACCTTACTATATTTTTATCATGGTTAAAACTCATTCTCGCATTGCTGAATCGCAAAGTGACAGGGAACACGATTTTCAGTGTACACTTGAAAACTTACAGTAACAGAATCCAGACCCTGGTAACCATGATTCAATAATACAAGGTTGTGTAATTTTTGACAGCTCAAATTGGACACTCCTTTATCTAGATTTGTATTTTGGAAGTAGGAGAAAGGGGAAAAATGAGATCGCCTTTTGCGAGAAGGGTAGAAAGGTACTAAAAAAGTACGCAAAGTATACAATTAGAAGTAAAATGTGTATTAATAATTCTATGTGAATTTTCAATATATTTGGTGTTTTAATAGAAATGCTAAGCAATGCGTAAATATATGGATTTATAATTTAAGTTATTTGTTATTCCCTGTAACAAAACTAGAAAACCGACCGTTCAGTTATGCAAAAACGAAAAATTCAGATCCATAGAACTTTTTACGCTCATTTCAACCATGCCAAAGTTATTTGGCGCAAGTAAAAATTAAAGACGATCTAGAAGGTTACGTTTTTTTTTATTTTTTAAATACTAATATCTTATGTATTACATACATAACCGATTAAAAAACTAATGACGTCAAAACAGAGACAATCAATTTATCTTTCAGCTGATGTACATAATTTATATGCTTCTTTATATTTTTTACCCAAAGCCATTAAAAAACTAACAAATGTTATTTTTTCATAAAATAACCTATTTTGAAAAAAATTCTGCATAGTTAGTGGTAAAGATATATATATTATTTAGAAAGAACAAGTTATTATCATTAATTTGATATTTTCATGGGCGTAGCCAGAGCGAAAGGACCCCGCAGAATTTTTATGGGAAATGGCTTTCAGCCAATCCTTAAGTTTTTGCAGGATGATAGTCCTTAACACGTAGAACAAAAGTCTCCATAGGCCGAAAGCTCGAAGGTTCTTAGTTTACGAGTGACAGCCTGTCAAAGTCGAACTTTTTTACTCATGCGCTGTATAGCGTAAACGCGGGAGTGATGTTTTTATCAGAGATGTAAGGTTATATATATGTTTATCTCTATATATGAATGTAGGTGTTGTCCCCACATGTACATATATATACATATATATATATATATACATATTATATATATGTGTGTGTAGATAAAACCTTTACAGATGAAACAGTTTGTTTATTTAATAATAAAATACACCTTTAGTTTATTTATTAACAGTTTACGGGAATAAGTCTATAAATTGAATATTGAATATTACAGCCATAGTTGCCAACTTTGTGCTTTAAACACTAGATTTAGTGTTTTTTTGAAAATTAAAACGCCAAGAAAATTACTTAGTGCCTAGTGCCTTTTTTAATGCTTTTTTGACCTAATATTACTCCGAGATAGTTAAAACCTGAAATAATTTGAAATATTAGAATATACAAATTTAAATGCTTAGTGCATGAAAATGCTAGTACGCAGGTAAGTTAAGTATTTCTTTTTTCTTTTCTAATTGTTTGTACAAATTTTGATGTTTTTACCACCTGAGTAAAACACATCGTTTCTTGGTGCTGAATCCAAATCTGACCGCACAATTGCTCTAGTACTAGAATTTTTAGATATCCTACCCCCAGATTGCCAAAAACAGGGTTTTTTGCGATATTTGAGGTTATATAATGAAAACATCAAATTGTTTGCTCATTTCTTATTTCTATTTTACAACGCTTTTATCAACTTGCAATGTTGTGTGTCCAGAAACTTTCAATGTTGTGGATCCAGAAACTTTCAATGTTGTGTGTCCGACACCATAAAACCTTTGCTTTGAAAAGTTCCTATAAAAAAGCATAGTGCATAGGGCGACATCTGTAGTGAATAGGGCGAGGTAGACGACATCTAGATGTCGCCCTATGTACTACGTTTGCTACAGCGGAAATAGACGACACGCCATTTCTTTAAATAAAATTAATTGGTGCTCGTTTGTATGTACATACATATGTAAATGCATGTGTGTGCACCTTTCTATTAATATCGTTGAATTATTTTAGTATCTATTGCAAAATTTTATTCAGACAGGACTAAAAAGTAGAAAATAAATAATATAAAAAAAAATTTTTTAATATACAACGCTTTTATAAATGGACTAAAAAGTAGAAAATAATATTTCTCAGTCCCATAGAATTTGTTTTGATAACTTTTGATTTTGAAATTTTAGCAAAAGTCATTATAAACAATCTATGAAATTGAAAATGAAAAGCGTGGGGCGCATGTAATACACTTGAATTGATATGAAAAGTAATATATGTATGTATGTATGTGGGTATATGAATAACGACCGCTTAAAATCGATTTCAAAGTTCTACTTTCGCTGTAGAAATTTTAGGTCTACGTTATGTAGTTTGACTATTGTCAATTAAATCGAATGCTTTGTATTGCATGCGCTCCACGTTTTTCATTTTCAATTTCATAGATTGTTTATAATGACTTTTGCTAAAATTTCAAAATCAAAAGTTATCAAAACAAATTCTATGGGACTGAGAAATATTATTTTCTACTTTTTAGTCCATTTATAAAAGCGTTGTATATTAAAAAGTTTTTTTTATATTATTTATTTTGCTTTTGTTAAATACAAACTGTTACGAAAAAAGCATCCCTTGATTAAAAAAAGAAAATTGGTGCTTTTAGTTTTGTTCATACTTATGTATGAACATCAATACTCATATCTATACCAGCGGGTGCAAATAAACACCCGCATAGATAGTTAATATGTACTTACATATAAACATGCTGATATGAGTATTGTTGTTTATTTAGGTTTTAATTTTAAGTTATACGTACATATGTACATATGTACATTTCAATGTATACAATAGTTTAGGATAAGAATTTACTATAAATAAAGGCGCTTCAGGAAACTGAGGTTGAGTTCTATCTGAGTTCTATCTGAGTGCCATAAGTGTCCGTGTATCATCTCTGTACATTTGGTGACCCCTAGTCCGAACTAGTTGCGCGTGTTAAAATGAAATTATAGTTTCGTGAGTGAAAAAAAAAACTTAAAAATGGATCAACAGTTCCAAACAGCTGACTAGGTACAGAAGATGCACTTTAAGGCAAGGGCAGTTGACTTGAATGAAGGCATCGAAGGGATTTCGAAGCTCAGAGACAGCCTTGATGAGTTGTGGAACTCATTCAGCAGCGGCCATCAGGAGCTTCTAAAGGACCCCAGCGCCAAAAAACCCGCATATTTTAAAGATGGCGTCGCTGGAAAAGTAAGTACGCTCTACACAACAGCGTACGCAAGGGTAAGTGAACTCGTTAAAAAATTAAACAATTCCTCTAATACAAAAGAAGAAAACTTGAGACCTGGCTTAGTCCGCAGGCTTAAATTTCTGCTAATTGATTTAGAAAAGAAAATTGAAGCCTGCAAACTGAGCGAAACCACTTTAGAAAGTACTGAAAAAAACCCTTGATAGAACGAAAAATGTCGTGTTAGAATATCTGGATCAGTTTGAAGAAAACGAACTCATCTGCAAATTCTATGAATTGAACGACAATTTCGATGGATTAGCAAGGGAAAATAAAAATCAGGCTTCAAGTGCTCAATATCTCTTACCTCAAATTGATTTGCCCGTTTTTTCTGGTGACTATGCACAGTGGCAAACGTTCAAAGAACTATTTGAACATCTGATAGTCTCCAAGAATATTTCAGACACATATAAAATGTGTATTTTAAAAACGAAGCTGAAAGGTTCAGCAGCAAGTTGCATTGCAAATTTGCAATCAACTTCAACAAATTTCAATGTGGCCTGGAATATTTTAAACGAAAAATTTACGAATAAAAGATTGCTGGCAAATAAATATTTTAAAAATATTTTAGATGCACCAGTAGTGACTGAGACTGCCTGCAGTGTGCAATCATTTCAGGAAAAGCTTTCTGAAAGCATACAAGCCTTGGGAACTCTCAGTTTGTCCAATGAAAAAATGTTACAAGCGTTATTATGTTATATACTTGTACAAAAGTTGGACAATAATCTAAGGTTAAGGTATGAGAATTCCTTAACGAATTCGAAAGAAATACCAGACCTTGATTCACTACAGAAATGTCTGAGTCATGAAGGAAACGCCTTGGAAGCAGCACATGGTGTTATCACCTAAACCACAAAAAGTGCTTAAAAAGTGCATACTGGGATGTAACTTTTCTCATCCTATTTTTTATTGCCAGAAATTTAGAGCTCTTAATACCCAAGAAAGGTGGGACAAAATAATACTAAATAAATTATGCAGCAAATGTTTGAAGGCAGGGCACAGCGGTAATGAATGTAAGAGCATTAATTGCAAAAATTGTAATGGTAGCCATCATTTTATGCTTCATAAAGAAAAAGAAAAGCAACCAAAAGCAAAAAGTGTGATTGTGAAATCTAATGCAGATGATATCAAAAGTAAAATTTGCTTACTTACCACTTCTATTATTGGAATTAAAGCGCGTGATGGAAAAATCGTAAGGGCACGCGCTTTACTAATAACAAAAGAACTCAGAAATAAGCTTAAGCTTAGCTCAAAAAAATAGTTAGTTACTATTGAAGGTATTGGCCAAAATAAAACCAATACAAATGAAAGAATAAATCTGCATATAAAATCCTTAATCAATAATTTTGAAACTAATATTGATACATTTGTAGTGCGAAGCATAGTCTCACAAGTTCCTTCAGAGCCTATAAACATAACCAAATTACCGACCAACATTCGTCTTGCAGATCCTACATTCGCCAATCCAGGTAAAATTGATATACTACTAGGTGCTGATTTGTTCTTTGATTTATTGAAGGAAGAAAAAATTATGATTGGAAATGGAAGCTATCGCTTCCAAAACAGCGTCCTAGGATGGCTTATATATGGATCAGTCAATAAAGAATCAAATTTAGTTCATTGTGGCGTCGTTACTCATACAGGAAATTTTATAAATGACCAGTTAAGGAAATTTTGGGAAATCGAAGCCATCGAAAATAAGATGGTTGGTCAAACCATTGAGGAAAGAAAGTGTGAGGAACACTTTGAAATCGATGCAGATGGTAAGTTTATAGTAGGCCTTCCATTGAAAGCAGAAGACGTAGACATAGGAGATTCATCTTTGCATGCAAACAGACGATTTTTCTATTTAGAAAGACGTTTAAAAGGTAATAATGAAATAAAAACTCAGTACAAACAATTTATGAACGAGTACAAAAACCTAGGACATATGATAGAAATAAAAAATGTAAGTAAATTGGATACAAGGTATTATTTACCACACCATTGTGCTCTAAAGCCAGATAGCAGCACAACCAAACTAAGGGTAGTGTTTGACGCTTCATGTAGAACAAATAAAAACCTCTCTCTAAATTCAATTATGCATACTGGACCTAAGCTACAAGAAGATCTATTCAACATTTTGCTTAGGTTTAGAAAACATAGATATGTCTTCACAGCAGATATTGAAAAAATGTTTAGACAAATATGGATTCGACAAGAAGATGAAAAATATCAATTTATCCATTGGAGAGAAAACGAAAACGAACCTCTAAGCACATATGCTCTTAAAACAGTTACTTATGGAACTGCAGCAGCACCTTACCTAGCCGTAAAATGTTTACAAAAGCTTGCAGAAAAGGAGCAAAATCAAGCTCCAGAAATATCAGAAATTATTAAG
The DNA here is from genome assembly GCF_013731165.1 of Rhagoletis pomonella. Taxonomy (NCBI): domain Eukaryota; kingdom Metazoa; phylum Arthropoda; class Insecta; order Diptera; family Tephritidae; genus Rhagoletis; species Rhagoletis pomonella. The sequence goes on from NW_023460223.1 coordinate 36,363, forward strand.
ACAGACTTTTATATGGACGATCTTATGACTGGTGGAACAACATAGACGAGGTGAAGTTAATACAAGAAAAAATTAAAAAAATTTTGCTAAAATATGCATTTCACCTCAGAAAATGGTGTGCGAATAACATAGAGTTGCTGAAAAGTATTAACATTGATGACAGAGAAAATCATTTAGATTTAAATAAAGAAATGGCTGACGATGTTAAAGCATTGGGCGTAACTTGGACCCCATTCGATGATCAGTTTTACATTAAATGTAACTGGAGTTGCAAAAATACAATCTCAAAAAGGAGTATTTTATCATATATCTCAAAATTGTTTGACCCGTTGGGTCTCATTAATCCCGTAACCGACATGTTAATTCAAAGGAAAACCCAGCGGACATAATTCCCCGAGGAGTGACACCAAAAGAACTCATAACTAATGAACTCTGGTTTAAGGGACCATCAATGCTTCAAACAGATGTGTATGAACAACTGGAAATCAATAACATAGGTGAGTTAAATGTACCTGAAATCAAAAGGACTAAAATAGTTTCAGTCCTTACAGAGGAATATTCCATTTTAAATAGTGTGAATCACAGAAATAGTTTCGAGTACTTACAAAACGTTATTGCAACTGTATTCAGATTTGTAGACATCCTTAGGAAGAAGCAAATGAATAAGCTCTACTACAGACAGCAAGCATTGAAATTCATAGTACGAGAAATACAGAAAAAGTACTTTAATTTAGAAATAAAGTTAATTGGCTCAAGCAAACGGTTACCCAAAAATTCAAAATTAGTCACTTTAGCTCCAATGTAAGACAGAAATGGTATAATAAGAGTAGGAGGCAGATTACAAAATTGCAAGCTTTCCGAAGATGCGAAACATCCTATTCTCTTACCATATGAAGACGAATTTGTTAGGCTCCTAATGGACTACTTACATCAAAAGCATCTACACGTTGGGCCGCAGGGCCGACAAAAGTTTTGTGATATTGCGCGGCAGGCAACTAGCGGGCAAAATAGTAAATAAATGCTATAGATGCTTTAAAGCTAATCCTCGACCATTACATCAGTTGATGGGAAATTTGCCACACGATAGATTAACAGCTACCCGACCTTTCTATAACGTAGGAGTAGATTTCTTAGGCCCCATTTGGATTCACCACAAAATTAGAGGTAAAAAAGCTGACAAAGCTTATGTTTGTGTGTTTGTGTGCTTCGCAACTAAAGCCGTTCATTTAGAAGTAGTTTCAGACCTAAGCTCAGCAGCGTTCATAGGAGCCCTTAAAAGGTTCATGGGAAGACGAAGTTTTCCAAACAAAATATATTCTGATAACGGCACCAACTTTATAGGAGCAGCGAATAGTCTTCACGAAGTTTATAGGCTCTTTCAAAAAGAAAACCACAAAAAGGAACTAACAACATACTGCAATCAGAAAGATATCATGTGGGTCAATATACCAGCAAGATCTCCCCATGTAGGAGGATTATGGGAAGTGGCGGTTAAATCACTAAAAAAGAATTTCATTAGAGTAACTGAAGGTACAATGACATTTGAAGAAATGTCAACATTAATGACTCAAATTGAAGCGATTTTAAATTCAAGGCCGCTTACACCATTATCTGATAACCCCAATGACCTTCAGGTGCTAACTCCTGGCCACTTTCTAATAGGTGAGCCGTTAGCTACAATTGTTGATAACAACGATAATCAAAGTTATTATGGAATAAAAGACCATTGGAAAACAGTCGAAAAGAACTCAAAAGAATTCTGGAAGCGATGGTCTATCGAGTATTTAAGCGAATTACAAAAAAGAAATAAGTGAAGAAGTCCACATAAAAATATTGAAATAGATAACTTAGTTCTCCTCAAAGAAGATAATATTCCACCCATGCAGTGGAAAAGAGGACGTGAAATGTAGGATGGTAGAAGTAAGGACCAGCAATGGCGCATCAAAAAGATCGATACACAATGTTTGTCCTTTTCCTACCGAAGAAGAAATTAATAAAGAACCAACGAATACAAACGATGGACAAATAAAAGAAAGGCGGTCGACTCGAATAAAAAATAAGAACCTATTAATTACATTATTAGGAATTTTAAAGGTCTTACCATGCATAGCCTGTAAAAATGTTAATATTAAATACGTTAAGAATAGTGCAGGAATATTTTTAGAAAAATTGGGACCTGTAGGGCTAACGAGGACTGCTTGGGACTTAATCGCGCACATAGATATGCAAGCTTATTCAAGAGAGAAGGACAAAATTCAAGGCTCATTACAAGTTATTGAATCATCAAACACCCCCAGAAATGTCGAAGTGAACACGATATCCAGAACCTGAAATCTAAATATTTACTCATCGAACAAAACCACGACATCATCGCGCTCGCGGGGAGGAGGCTGCAAAGAAGCTCGCGATCATTGCTGCCGTTTATAGGCTCGGCATATCATTCCCTCTTTTGACTGATGGACGAAGAGCATGCTGGCGTACTGACCGAGAAAATAGAAAAGGCAAGAGATAATGAAAACTACCTACTCGACTTATTGCGGAATCAATCCTCTGTACAAGAGGTCACCTTAGACGTAGTCAAAAGGCAAAATCAGGTTAATCGGGACAACTTCAAAATGATTAACACATCAATTCATGCACTGAGCACAGCACTGAATGAGCAGCAAAGCTATGAAATGATGTTTGAAGCGATTACGATTCTCAGCGAAGGCATGGAAACATTTGAGCTAATGCAAAGAGATATCATTACTGTGCTGTGGAATTCTAGAGGCAACCTTCTAGAAAGATTATTGCCTATTAAGAAATTTCAGGAGCAAATATATTTGATCTCCAACAACATAGATCCAAGCTTGCAACTTTCAGACATGGATCCGCTAGTACTTGGTCACATTGCAGATACTACCGCTAAGACTACTAAGGATTATATATTGTTTAATATAAAAATAACTTTAGTAAGCAAACCTGAGCTTGAGGCGTACACCATTTATTCTTACCCCACCATACATGATGGGTACTTCGTGAGTATAAAAATAAATAGCCGTCATATGCTATTGGATAAAAATAAAACAATATTTTATGAAATGAATGATGAAATGTTGAATCGATGCCAACGCGTTCCAAGGCTGACCATATGCTCACAATTGCATCCTATCTTTAGAATAGGAAAGATGCAAAATGGTGAAATTTCTCTACTGAAGGATCCAAGTAAGATGCCAGCAAGCTGTGAAGTCAATATCATGCCACTTCAGGAGTACTGGGTTCAGTTAAAATCACCAAATACCTGGTTATTCTCTATGCCAAGAAGTGAGCAAGCAACAGTACATTGTAATGGTAGCGCACAAGCTCTTGAATTGAGGCGCTAAGGCATTGTTCAATTGAACACCGACTGCAACTTGAAGACGATGAGTGTCAACATTTGGGCATACGAACCAAAAATGTCGCATGCGGAATTTGAAATACCAACAATCAACATTACAGAGCATCTCCCATCTATAAACCATATTCAACTAAAGGGCACCATCCAAGCATTCAAGATACCCGATATACCAAAACCAAAGACAATTTGGGGATTTCCACTGGATTTGGACTGGCATCAGGTTGCACACTACGGCATGAGTGCGACGAATCTGCTTCTACTAATCGCCGCAGGAATCATTATCTTCTTTATTTTACGACGCCTGTTTAGCGCTGCAAGGTCCGCGTATCCAATTGGAGGATACATATTTAGAAGTTAAATAAATAATAATTATAATAATATACTTATGTGTAGGAAGAAATAAAAAGTAAAATTGTTAACAACGAGTCCCGATCGCCAACTTATAAGCGTAGAAAATGTATGTATAAGAAAATTATGAAATATCTTGTACATCTCTGTATATGTGATAACACATTTTCATACATGTTAAGTATATATCAATGCAAGGTATCAAAAGAAAGAAAAAAATGCGTGTTTAACACCGTACACATGATAGAAGTGAAACTTCTTAAAAAAGGTGTGAGCACTAGGATTGGATGTGTAAACATATGTTTACGGTTCGGCAAACCATTAGACGATTGAGTTACATACATAGGTTTGGTTAGAAATCAAGCAATAATTTCATTTCATCTTATTAATTTTCTGATATACATATAATTT
>NW_023460224.1:0-40427 GCF_013731165.1 Rhagoletis pomonella
GAGAATTTTCAATTCGATAATTTAGAAATCGCATACATTTGCAAATACATATTCAATTTACGAATTTTAACGACGATAGATTTTGATAGTCAATCATTAGAGAGATCAATGTTTCAATCCAACTTGACTGAAACATATATCCAGTTAAGCAATTAAAGAGCGTCCAAACCTTTCGGAAGTTAACTATAGATTTTCAGAAAAAAATTTAAATTTATCTACTAAATATATAAGAATTAATTCCCTACTTTTGAAACGTTTATACTTTAACTTACAACTGCAATTGTATTAAATATTTAAACAAGAAACTTTTATTTCTTTGCTAATTTCAGACTATGGCCACACCGTTTTCACTGTCTTAAGTACCACCTCCTCGCGTAGCACGTCCATACATCCACACACACAAACGAATAGCGTCATCCTCAACCACAACATGTCCTCTTCGATATGTCCACACTTCACGCAGAACGCGTGGAAGAAAGACCTCTGTTCTAACTGCTTTAAATCCAAAGACGAGCACAAGCCCGGTAATTCCACATACACATCTAAATACTCTAGCGCCATGGATAGAACGAAGTTCGCCTCTAATTTAATGTCCAAAAACGATTTGGACAGCAAAAAGACTGATTACCCAAACAAATATAAATCACCTGCAAAGAGCATCATGAAAAAGTCCTTTGCCTCGCTTAAATCGAAAACCAGCAAAGGTAAATCGCATAAGGTATCCTTTCCGAAAAATATCTCAGAAGTCATCGGCGTCGGTGGCGAATGGTCCGACAATGATTCCGATGACGATGATGATCATGATTTCATGAATATCGGCAATGAACGCGACGACAATGCCGCCACCAGCACCGACGATGAGGAGACACTCGAGCTGAAGCGCATCACTCGCGCCAACACCGACTTCAATATGAACAATGGCAACTTGCTGGGCGATCCACAGGAAAACATTAAGCGTTCGTTTGCCGCGCTAAAGCTTGGTGCACCACAAGTCGACAAGGAGGGTAAAAAGCAAACACTCAAGATAAATGTAATGCCATTTGGAGCCACAGCCACAACTGATTCCGCCAAGACAGCGCCTTCGATTACCGCCACAACAGTGAAGGCCAAATTTGAGACGAAAGTAAATGAACCAAGCGAACCGGCGGTGGTAAAGCACTGTGCGACGATTGTTAAGTCAATGAAGAAGCCAGCGACTGCAACAGCATCGGCATCGGCATCGGCATCTCCAACGACGACGACCGCAACAAAGATAACAACTGCAGCTGCAGCAACAGCAACAGCAACGAAAACAGTAACGTCTTACATGGCTTCCAGCGCAAGCAGTTTGTTGAGCGGACAAGCGAAACAAGAAGCATTGGCATCGAGCGATAGCGATGGCAAGAATAGTCCGCCCATCGAACGGGCCATGGAAAAATCGCTGCTGGACGAAATCTCCGAGACACTCGAAAAGAAGCAGAGCGAATGCAAGAAACTGGCAAGCGAAAAGGAGGTGAGCACCAACACTGCGAACAACAGCAACAGCAACAATAGCACAAACAACAACACAAATGGTATAAGCACAGTAACGACAGCTACCACAACGTCGAAGATTAAATTCGAGATTAGCAGCTTGAGCGATACTATGGAGAATAAACCATTTCCTGAGCTTAAGAAGCCGATCGCACGCAATCCACCTATTACAAAGGATCATGCCAAACCCAAAATAAGTGTCTTCCATAAATACTCGGACAGCGATAGCAATTGTTCGGACAACGAGAATGGCATATCGGCGTACTACGATGTTGTCGAAACGCAAATAAGCTACGAGAATCTGCCAGACGGCAAATGTGATGTACAAGATAAACCAGCTGTGGCCATTATTGGATCTACGACCACAGTGCCAGCAGCGGAGAATAAGTGCAATAAGAGTGCAACTAGCAACAATGATTCTTCCATCTTCACCAGCTCCCAGTACATAACGGACATGCTGCTGTCGTCGAAGACGCGTGCTGCCTCGTATAATCTGCACGAAGGCAACTTTATGACCAGCAAAATAACATCTGATGGCATTATTGTGACCAAGTGTAGCTCGGACGACGCGCTCGACTCGACGGGCAGCAGTTTTGATGGCAGCAGTGATGAGGAAACCTCGTACAATATGATTCGCAGCGAATCGGACTCTGGCATAGGCATCAGCATTGGCAATGAATACAAGAATTGCGGCGCCGAAAAAGAACGCGTGCGTGTTGAGAAGAAGCTGAGTGTTAGCACCAATAACTCAGACTATGAGGATATACAAGTGGCCAATCAAACCAACACAACAAAACCAAAAGCTGCTACAGTGGCTACAGCGAAGACTGCATTTATTTTAGATAAGAGCAGAGAATTGCATGGTGAGCCGGATGGTAGCGCGGATCCAGATGGCAGTTTGGAAAACAAAGAGACAAATACGACTCAGCAACAGTCACAGCCACAGCAGCAACCACAACCACTACCTGCATTGCCTAAATCGCCACCACCCACGAAAATAATTGATGCGCGTCCCTCATTTCTACACGGACTGCAGAAACAGCATCCGCCCATTTTGTTGAAGAAACCTGATCTGCCAGCAAAACCGGTGGTGTCACCAACCTGTACGCCGCTCAAGGCATTTGTTGGCAAACGCACTCCTACAAGTGCCGAGCAGCAGGTCATCAATCAATTACACATGGTCATGTCGAAATCTAACGAAAACCTGAACTTAAGCTCAGTGACGCCAGACGCATTGAAAGATGATGCCAAGCTAAAAAAGGGCAGAGCGCCAAATCCACCGCCCGAACAGAAAACGAGCGCACCACCAACACCCGAACGTGACTACAATGTTGCACTAGAATTTAATCAGACACGCGGCTCATCCAACGATGTGCCAGTGGAAGAAACGATTTCTAAAAAGGTCGCAAGCGCAGAACAACAGTCAGCACCGTCGCCTTCCGCTCAAACTCAAAAAGAGTCCAAATCAAATAACGATTGTAGCGTTGATGTGAAAAAAAACAAACGATCGCGCCGAAACTGAAAAGTCTGCCACCGCGAGTTGTCAGTCATCCAGTGAACAAACACCTACATCAGCTGCAAGCAAAACCACCACAGGCTGCCCCATCATCGCCGCAGCAGTATCGAACTCAGCAGGCGTTTACACGCGCAGGGCAACACTGACTGCAACGAACGCTACACACAACATTAATCCGAACAATGCCAAAAACGCCTCTTCGCCAGTGATACGGGAGAAGGATAAACGTGAACGCGCCACTGTCAATCCCAAGTTCCGCAGCCTCAATACATTCGTTACGCAACGCAGCAATGCGCTAAAGAACATGCAGCTACAAACGGCCACATCATCGCTTAGCCTCAAGCAGTCGCTCACACCAGAGCCATTGCCAAAGAATCACAAGAACCTGTCATTATCCGAGGAGTGTCTGACCGATCTGACACACACAAATACGACGGTGAATCTGCCAACATTGCCGCCGACAAGTGACAAAAAGTTGACGCCTCAGCAACAGCAACAGCAACAGCAACAGCAGCAAACGCCGCCACAAAAGACCAAAACGAAATTTTCGATCAAGAAATTTTTGCGCATGGGTGCCAGCAAAACGACAGACAATCTGCACAAGAAGGACAGCATTTACTCGGAGATTTGTACGGGTGAGGAGGCGGGTGTCGTGGGTAAGCCACGCTTAGTGATCATCCATCCGATCGACATTAATCCGACAGCAGTGGAAGTGGTCAAAGACATAACGAAGACCAATGATGCGGTAGCAGTCCAAACGGTGGCCGTGGTGACGGCTAAGCCACCGGCACCGCCACTGCGCAACATAGACGCACAACGTTCGCACGAGCTAAACAAGCCGGCACGTCCGCCGCCACCAAAGAGTGCAGAACTGCGCCGGAAGCAGGCAATCATTGGACTGAATGCCATATCGATGACGGTGACAGATGCACCCAACGGTCGGAAGGCTGGCGCAATCACTGCGAGCGAGGCAGGTGGCTCTATGAAATGCAAGTCGGACAATGTTTATGCCAATTTAGGTAAGTGCTGCCAGTTTGCTTGTAATGTGTTTTACAATTATGTTAAGGCTCTTCGAGAGTCATGGCTAAAGCGAAACGTGGTAGGTTGTTAACACAGAAAATAAAAACCTAATTGTCCATTTCCACAAAAGCAGTTAAGAGCTGAGATAAGTTCAAGAAGTTTTACATGGGCTGATCGACAAGGTTTGTTTCTTACCATTTTCTTTTTAACCTTCGTTTTCTTGTACTTAATATGAGCAATTATTTAGGCCCTTCGAAGTGTAATCTCCTTTTTCAAATAGGCTTAAACTGGAGTTAAGGTTTGGTGGAAATGAACTATGGATAAGCCATTCATAATTATGACAAAACTAGATAATGAAAAGTTGGATAATGTCATATGTATATACAAAAATATGGGCATACAAAAAGTAGCAACGACTTTTGAAATGTAGAAAGTGGTCCCATCAGTTTCTGTATATCCCCTTTAGTTTTCGAGATATAGACTAAAATTGTATCAGTAATTTTGTACAAATTCAGTTAATAATGCAGTCAAATGTCGATATTGATTTTTGTATATGTATATCCTTTAATTTTCAGGATATTGGGTAAAAAGTATCTTTAATTTAATACTAATTTTTATCACATTATTTCGTATCTCATACAACGCAAAATTGTTGGCAAATGTCGCATGTGACAAAGTTTTACTGAAGAAAATTCTTCTTGAACTCAAAAGTAATTAACATTGAACAGTAAAGGTAAAATAATTTAAGAATTTCGTCCACTAGTAACATTCTCCGAGACTTTGAAGAAAATCTATCATCGCCTTTTTCAGAAATTGCATTGCAAACGAAAGATAACTAAGTATATATACATGTAATTGAGTTTTTAAAATACCAAAAATGTTTGACCATTTTTAAAACGTATGCTTTTTTTCATAAAGTTTTTAAATTACCAAAAATTAATGTCCACATATAACAAAGTAATCGGGCCGAGTTTTTAAATGCCTGAAATGTATGCCTATTTTGTAAATGACCCAAAGCTTTTAACAAAGTTTAAATACCAACAATTCATGTTCAGAATTTGGTTAAGTTTTAAGTTCCCAAAAATCGATGTTCAGTTTTTATACATAAATATTTATGTTCAGTTTTTAAATCACCAAAAATCGATGGCTAGTTTTTAAATACCCGAAAGTTATGTCCATTTTTCAAATGACAACATTTTTTCAAGAAGTGCCCAAAATTTATGTCCAGTTTTCAAATGACCCAATAATTATGTCCAGTTTTTACATATCTAAAATATATGTAGAGTTATTATCCGTTATTATTATAAAATTTATGTTTTGTTTTCGAAAGTTTCAAGTTTATATTTGAATGGCTAAATAGTTATTTCCAGTTATTAGATTACCAAACATATATGTCCAGTTTTTAAATGGTCAAATATTTATGTCCACTTTTTAAATGCCAAAAATGCATGTTCCACTCCACTACCCGTTGCAAAGGAATACAAAAATAAAAGTTAAAATAGCACATCGAATCAATCATGCCACTTGAAATTAAGAATATTTAGCTATAACTGTGCTCAGCATTCTTAACTTATCATTGGCAAAAACGTCCACTCCTTGGCATACCAAAGCCGATGGGCGTACAGTCAAACAATGCGAAGCCAGCCGCCACTAAAGTAAATCTATTCCGAAAAAACATGTCACGTTCCAAAAGCTCAATATCTAGATACCTAAGTGAGTAGCTCAAAGACGTACGACCTTCAAGATGATAAAAGTAAAAAGCACTTACTATGGCCATCCCAATTCAAATTCATGTGAAGTAATGTACCAACGGCACGGTCACCGCACCTCGTCAGCGACCCATTTACCTATATATATATATATATAACTGGTGAAAATAACAAGAAGTAGCAACGAAAAGAAAACCAGTAGGTATGCGATTCGATATGTGAAAAGGAGAATAAAAATCTTCTGTACGTATGTATGTACATTGTATATGTTTTCATAGAGGTACCATACATACAAACAATGAATAAGCATGGATCGATCATTGAAGTCGTAATCATCCAAAAATACGTAAAACGAATGAAATGCGGCAAGAATGTCATGCCTCTTACTTATTCAGGAGCATCAATAATAAATGCTAGTTGATAAAAAAAAAAAATTACCAATGTATGTATGTATAACCGCTTATTTCCATCAAATATAACTGTAAAACGTGTGGCTGACTGTTGGATTAACTGGGTTAAGTGTACATACATGCTAAAGCTAACACGCGCATACAAATTTTGGTTCTTTTGTATACTCCCCCTGTGGGGAAAATCTCTAGTTCTGAACTGGGGCGCTTCTAGTACATTTAGACCCAGTACTGGTTCGCGATAAATCTCTTTTGCATGCAAGCAACTGGCGTATTTAACATGGCGATGTCCTAGGAAGTGTCAATTGCCCCTCGCTGCATCCCTTTTTCGAAAGTTCCGAACTAGTCCTAAATTCTATAGTTCCGAACCAGCTCTAAAATCGACAGACGAAAGAAAAAAGTATCATGATTTTTCAATCTTTTTGGTTCTTCCGTGTGTGCGATTTTAAGTTATTTTGGAAGAAATGTGTTTTCAATTTGAAATTAAATTTGTTTGAATGATTGTAAGAAATGTACGTTTACAAACCTTTAGCTGTAGCTGACTTTGCAGAGGTGCTCGCTGTTATTTCTTAGATTCCAGACGGTCTCAAGATGTTGAAATGTTAACACAAATTTTAGTTTTGTATTACCAAGCTATGAAAAAGCATGTGCGAAGCACAGAATAGAAGCGTATTTGAACGAAAAAGCCGCCGAACACATATCTATGTAAACTAAACAAGCCCCCCGCTGCATCCCTTATTCGATAGTTTCGAACTAGTTCTAAATTCGACAAATAAGATCTAGTTCGTTCTGCATCCCGTTTTCTATAGTTCCGAACCATTTCTAAATTCGTCACTTTAGATATAGATTTCTAGTGAAAAAAACTGAAAAAATTAGTTTTTAAAAGTACCACTTTTCGCCGATTTTGGACTGGTGGGGATAAAGATCTAGTACGGAAATACAAATTTGGTTCACCAGTTCGGGGTTTCCCTGCAGGGTCCATACTTCATACAAATGAATGTATATGTATATGCACTTGAAAGTATCTATGATTACGCACATATCAAAAGTTGTTCTTTAAGTTAGAATGGAGCAAGCTGATGTGCAAATTTTTACTGCAAATGTATGTATATTCGAAATCGGTTGACGTGGTCCAAAGTTATGCGGTAACATAGATAAAAAACAAAAAACAAAAAAACCAAAAAAAAAAATATTCCGACGAACTGATAACCTCCCCCTTTTTTGGAAGTCGGTTAATTATCTCAGATCTAACCGATAATTTTTCGGTGTCCATCCTGTTCAAAAAAAACGCTTAGGAGTTTTCTGGAAGAAAAGCTATAAACTAAGTGGTACTGGCAACTGGTACTGGTAAACTTAAGTAGTAACAACGTGAAGAAAATAAAATTATATCGCTTTTCTGAGGCATCCTAATGTACATACATACATATGAACATATGTACATATATAACTAAACATACATACATTTAGCCACAAATTTGTGCATGCTTAAGCTCGCACACCTGTGCAGCACTCGACCTCTGAGTGCCGCTTCCATTTACCGCCAATGTTGCGGTCGAACAATCAAGTCGTCGAGTCGCCCATTCAGTTGGTCAGAAGCTTACTACATCAACAAATCCTATAGCGCATCTTAATCCCCCCATATTCTCAATCGTTTTGCTACCGCAACATAATTTGTTATATTCTTGCTATTACCAACTGTTGCATAAGTAGTATGTATGTATGTATGTATGTATGTAGGTGCATGAATAAATTTGCGAGTGTTTGTGAGCCAAAGCTCGCATCCGTACTTGTTTGGTTCGGATTTGGGTCACAATTGCAATTATGCCGTTTGACTTGTTTGCTGGTCGAATAGTTGGTTTGAGTCTTATTTATGTATTTGTATGTATGTATTTTTTTACTTAACTTGTCCGGCATTCTATTTTACCGGTACGGTTGCTGCTGCTGTCAGAGTGTGCTTCGTGTTTCTGCAGCAACTTGGCTAATTCAAGTTTAATGATTCTTGGCCAACACTGTGCCACTGGGAGTACATGTCGTAAATGATGTACTTGCCAGCTGTGGCATTTGGCTTTGTGCCGTTAAGACAAGGTTAATGAAATCAGCTATGCAAATAAACATACTAATATACATACATACATAGTAGTAGTAATGAGTGAGTAGTGAAATGAAAATGCGTAACGATTTTTTTTTATGAAATATGAGCATTAAAGCGTGCATACATGGCGTATGAGTAACAGTATTTCCTGCTCATTTTTCATACAAAAAACCTTTGCGCATTTCCATTTGACCACTCGTTCTTTATTTATCCATCGATTTGTTTCATTAGTAACTTGATTTGTTTGTAAAAGAACAAGCATTAGCAAAACTGCAAGACTTTAGCACAGATCCTGTTAGTTTTTATAATTTTTCTCCTGTTAAAATTTTGATTATTTTATATTTTTTTACTGTTTTTGGACCACTCTAATGTACATGTTATATTTTGTTCTCTACGCGCTTTCTTTTGCATTGTGCTCAATGGGCACAATGGGTATTTACTAATAAGTCGTTAACAAAAAGCTACATTGTTATTTTTTAAATAAATTAAATATCGAATCAATACAAAAAAAAAATGTGTTAAATAAGTATGTGCTATGTTGTGAAATGTAGAGCAAATCATTTAAAAGAAGTTTAGCTTGGAACTTTTTTGAATAATTTACCATGAAAGAGCCATAAAATCTTTTTTTTTATTAATTCTATTTCAACAATGACCAAAGTGTCTAGATTAAAGATGCTACGTTATTTAAATCTTTTAAATTCTTTATACGAGTACATTGTCATTCCGTAAACTAATAGACACCTCGCATAGAAAGGGTTTGACTGTCTCATTATACTCATTGATACCGATTCGTTATCACTAAGAGGCTTTCAATTCTAAGCAAAAGCTTGTAAAAGTTTATTTTGTATACCGTCTGTTTTTCGTACCAAATTTTTGTTCAACCAACTGTAAATTTTTGCAACTTGAAACTTGCACTTTATTGTACTAAAATTTAATAGGTATAACTGCATACTCAAAATTTTTCTAAAAAATCGAGTTGAAAAATTTTTAATTTCTTGTTAATTTCGAGCTCTGAAACTGAACTATTTATCTTTTTATTAAAAATATAAGAAAAATGTAAGGCATATATGTACGTATATATGTAAATACATAAAATCTGCATTATTTGCAATTTTCATAGTCAAAGTTTGGGTGTTGGTTTGCAAAAATTAAAGTAATTTTAATTTTGTTTCATGTTGGCAACAAGGTTTGTCGTCTGTATCAATATCAATAACTCAAAAATACTTTAAAGGATTTTAGCCTGAAACCCTGGATATAAAATAATTGCTTATAACACTATGCGACAGTCAAAGTCGGGATGGGAGAAACCAACGGGAAATGTTATATCGGTCAAAAACAAGTTATACGTGTCCCGGTGTTTCGCTGGGTCACGTCTAGGAATCGAGATATATATATAACTATCATATAGGGGAAATTGTCACCTTTGGTGGTCTTTTTTTGACATAACTCGAGAACCACTAGTCCGATTTTGCTCAAACAAATTTAAAAAAATTAAAAATTACAATTCCTTTAATCTGTTCATATAACGTTTTTCTATATAATCAACAGTTTTAAAAAAATTTAATATTTTATTTACCCCCACTAGTATGGGGTAAAGTTTGTCCACGTATGGAGCAATACCAACAGCCTTGACCCCCACCCAATGGAAGATAACTTATGTACGTCATACAGTAGTGATCAGATAAAGGTTACCACCACAAGAAGTAAAAGCAATTTATAGCTGTTATCCAAAAGTAGCCAATTAAATGAAATGTGCCCTCGAATTGTTTTTTTTTTTAATTAAATAGTTCGTTTTAAACGCATTTAGCTAAAAGGTTTAAATTTACTCAAATTTAAAAATTATTCAATTTCATCAATATACTACGTTATTTTTTTGATATTTGCAGGCGAAATTCGCTCATCGATTGCACCGCGCAAGCCCGAACGTACGGCTAGCATGCGGGAGCGTGAAGCACAATTGGAATTGGCACGTAAACGACACGCCGGAGCACGTAGTGAGAACGCCGATACTATCTCGATTTGCTCGTCAAACGGTGATAATGTATCGTTCGAACACAACAGCTCGAACACTAGCAACAACAACCACAAGCATACTTCAACCAATCCCAATGGTGCAACCGCAATCAATACCGTCGTCAACAACATTAACAACAGCAACAGCGGCAAGAGAAATTCAAACGCAAACAATTTACCCACATTGAGTCCACAACTCTCACCGGCCGATAGAGCTGTCACGCCCACAACGCCAGCGGGCGATGGCAAACCACCGACCGGTAGCCGTACGAGTACATTTGAACGTCGCAAAAGTGACCCAAAAATTGCAATCGCCAATAAATTGGAAATTTTTGAAAATCGCGCAGCCAACAATGCACTGAGTAACAACACAACAGCAATGAATGGTGCCGCTGCATCCCTCAACCATCACAATGACGGGCGCCCAACCAGCTTGAAGGATTCGGTACGTAAAATTAACAGTACAATCGACAGCTACTTGAAGGACAAGCGCGACTACGAGAATATGTATGAAATGGTCAAGAGTCCATCTTCGCCACCGTTGCCGCCGACGCGCTCCGTCGATTTGTCGCCCGGCCAACGTTTGCTGCCGCCACGTCGGAACAATAACAACAATAGCAACCTGTACTCAGACACAATGTCGGTGGCGAGCTATACACGCAGCGAATATGGCCCCGGCCGTAACTTTGGGTTGAACAACAGTTTAGGTAAATTTGACATTTTCAAGTTCAATTTACATATTTACGTTTACTGTTATTTTAACTGCCTACTTACTGCCTCATTTTCCTTCGCTTTCCGCGCAGCCAACATTCCACGCATTATTTCGGCTTCATATTGTGGCAGTGAGGTGGGCGAATTCGAAATCTATGCGCCGTACAGTTATTATGGCAGCGAGGCAGGCGGTGATGTAGCTACCGATATTAATGACAGTGTATGGGGCATACCATCGGTAAGTGAAAGTTTGCTATATACACATAGAAATGTAATGATATCGGTGATAAAATATATTTTTATTTAAGTACATACATATCGATGCCGCCCTGCATTACCGACACAATTCAAAAAATTGCATGCTTTTTAGTTATATGGCGGTTTAGGTTGATTAATACCCAAATTTTCTGTGGAAAATCGACTTATGTATTATGATTTTTTGTTACCAATCCACAATTGGTACCGGAAAATCTAGGTAGGCAACTCTTATTACTGAGCAGTGGCACATGTCACTCATTTATCGTAAATATTCGCATTAATCAAGCACTGTTTAACGAATGTAAAAAAATAAATTGCACCCCAAAAAAATATTGAGGTGTAAATATTGTATGGAATGTCCCATATACAAACATATAATATGTATGTACTTATACATCCTACTGTTCAAACCTTTTGCAGGCCATCAAACATCGTGCAAAGGCTACAAATCGTTTGCGCATGCGCAAAGGTCGCAGTGTTGTACACAAAACCATAGAGGACAATTACACCGCAGTGGTCGTGGCAAATCACGAAGCCTTAGCACAGGTGCTCGATCAGGTATGTAGCGGACCAATGTGTCTTAATGCCCGAAATCAATACAGTTTATAAATACGCATGTAATTCTGATCTTCCCACATACAGCTCCAACAGACACCCGTCATTCCACCCGCACTGCGTCCCCTAGCCAATGCCATTAATTTACGCTTTGAGGATTTCACCATACTGGATGGCGCGCAAGCATTTGTTGTCGGCAAGAAAGCCTTCCATGCGGCACTCTGGACCACAGCGCCCGTCACCTTGGCGCTTTCGGCAGACTGTAATCAGCTTTCAGGTGTTGGCGGTGAATTGAATCAGCTATCGGGTGGCGTCTGTGGTGTACTTAATCCAATTACGGAATTCTGTGATTTGGTGCCCAGCTATCACTTGCCGCTGATGCCCTCGACAGCTGTGACCTTGTTACAGGCTACGATTTCGGTACTGCCACGCTTACAATTGGACACGCTACAATCGATCGGCGCCATACTCAAAGGCAAATCGCAGGTGTTGGACAAAAGCAACTTCAATTTCCGTGGTTCCATACCGAATTTGGCTGCTAGTGGATTGAAGGATAGCGCTACCATAAATACCTTACGGAATGTGGTATCTGTGCAAAATCTGAGCACTTTGAACGAGGAGTCCTCGTTAGAGAAGTGTGGTAGCAGTTCGTTGGAGGCAGCCGGGGATAACGCTACAATGCTGGGCATGCCAGCATTCGACGATGTCATGACACGTGAAGTGGCTTTTATAATGCTGCAGCTGGTGAATGGCATGAAGAATTTGCAGGCCAAAGCGATCGAGGAGATGCCGCTGAGCTTATCGAATGTAGTTCTATCCAAGGATGTGGAGAATAAGGATGCGCAGGCACGTCTCTGCGTGTTACAAGGGTGAGTAATACATTTTTAGTAGAGCACTGATGTTGGTAAACATTTGCCTGAATTAATTTTGTATTTACAGCAACAACAATGACGAGGACGAACCCATGGGTACACTCTGCAAATGCGCACACATCGCGCTCACCGAACTGCTGCCGCCAACTAAGGTTACGCCCATTGTTGCCGATATATTGTTGCAAGAACGCGCCGAATCGCTATCAAAATCCAAATCGGTACTGGAATTTGTGCTTTGGGGTCCATCAGATGTGGTGCTTTCAGGTACGACTAAAGAACGTGAACTTGCATTGCAACGTTGGTTGGATCTAGAACGTGCCACGGTTCTACACGGTCTAGTGCGTACGCGTGTCGAGCTAACTGTCTACGATGAATGCCATTTGATGTTCTTGGTGCGTTCAACAGCAAAAATGATGAATGATGCGGCCAAAATTGTATGCAACTATCAACAGCCATTAGCCGAGCTGGGACAGCAACAACAGCAAGGGGAATGAAGTGGTTATTTTCGACTTGAGGGCGTTCGTTGCAATACGAGTTTAGGATTTACATATGTAATGTATACTTAAGTAATAGAGGTTTTCATGATGTAAATATTAGAACAGAGAAACAAATTATCTGCGTAGTAACGTTAATGGGAAGCTTAAAAGTTTCTAAACTTTTTCTCTGGTCCTTTTTGTAACAACTCGCTAATCGATTTCCAAAATTCAATTCAAGCAAAATGTGCATCCTAGCAAAATTAAACCCACAGGCACTTTTCGATTAGATCGTATATTGTCGGTGATACTGCAATACGGTCTATGGCGCCTGTTACACGATCAATACGGGTCGCGATTGATGGATCTTAAAATATTGATGAATTGTGAGTGTGTGCTAAACGTTCAATATTTATCGCGTCAGTATTTGCATAGTTCTTGTGGTGAACGCTTATTATGGCGCAAAAAAAAATTATTTTTTACCAATAATTTACAGGTAATGGAATGCATTATTATATATAATTCTTTAAAAATTTGCAATGTTAATTTAAATGCTTTAAATTTACTTTGAAAAATTTTAAGCGCCAAGAACAAATACGTTTGCGATGTTCGCATTATGAGAGTACAAGTTGTACTCACGAAATGTATGGATCACGTTTTAAATATGCTACAACTTCAATATTTATTTCGCGATCCGCGATCTGTGATCCGGATTCCTAGATATTTTACTATCCGTATCACGATGTATCAATATTTGATGCTACACCTTCAATAAATATCAAGATCCTTATATTTGGATGGCGAACCGTAATGATGGTGTGACAGGCACCTATGTCAATTAGTACCCTGTCTATTAGTAAACTGTCAACTGTTCGTTGAAAAGATGAACGATTAACAGAAGCGATACAGAGATGACACGTCATTTATCACCGACGATATGCTGGAGACATTGTAAATGTTTCTCTATTGTTACGCAACATTTATTTCGTACTATATTTTGGCCGTAATTGTGTGCAACATGAACTTATAAAAACTACGACCACGAAAAATTTAAACCGAATTATAATTTCCGGCACCATGTCGCCCAAACTAACATTCGCTGCGCAATATTTAGTTTTCACGGAAATGTTGCGAAGGATTTATATTTAAATTTTTTCAAATCTTGATAGCGTTATTTCGCAAGAAATACTAATAATCTAACAACGTCGGCTGCAAGCAACATTGTTGCCGAGAAAATATTGTTAACAACATGGTCTTAACCACTGTATGCCAGCTGAAAATTCATTAAAAATATGCTCTCTATAAAACTAATATTATTTCGCAACTTTGACAACATTATTTACCGTCATTCCGTTACAAATTTGTGAATAAAAATTAATTTTGATGCCCGTTAATTTACTTGGAAACAGCATCGTGAAAACTATTTATAACGAATAACAAAAACCGAATCTTCAAACAGTTGTGTGCGTTTAAAAGAAAGTAAATCCAATCATATCGTTGTGTACTTGAGAAGAAAACACTTTCAGTGATTAGTGTTTTGTTTAAAGATATTAAAATCTTACCTGCGGCTTATCGCCAGCTTATGGCATGCAAATACTTTGCTTGTGTAAAGTGCCAAATTTCCAAAATGAAAACTAAAAACGAAAAGCATAAGCAAAGTTTGTATGAAGTAGTGACTAAAAGAAATAAACGAAATTTTAGAAATGCTCTCTCCTTGTCAAACCTTGCTGCGTATCCAACATACCATAGTATATACATAGATACATATATTTCTCTTTCATGTAAAAATCTTAATTTTTATTTAAATTTTTTTCTACAAATGCATTATTTTTTAACTGTTTTATTTCTATACCTATGTTTATTATTGTATCTATAAATATATTATTCTTACTGTATATCGTTTCATATCCAATTTTGATATAAAATTATTAAATTTTTGTTGAATTTGCAAAAAGTCTACGTGCTTACATTTAAATAAATTTACATATATTAATATATCTGAAAAACAATAAAATAAAATAAAATAAAATTTAACAAAAGTATACATGCACACATATGAACAATAATAATGTGTATGTATGTATGTGTTTGATCAAATTTATTGTACCGTTACATTGTGCATACTTTAAGTTGGTGTTTGAAATACATAAATACATATCGTATATTTAAATTTACTTTATTTGTATAATTATAAAAATATTGTATAACAATTTGCTGAATAAATGAATATTTATGAATTTGATATAAAAACAAAACAATATTTATTTTACAGCTAATTTAAATATGTAGTGCTTATAACAATTATGCGCCAACCTTATTAATTTTTTATAATTTAATTTTAGTTACCTTACAAAAGAATATATGATTTATTCTTTAACAAAACCTGTATAAATTCCAATTTCAAATTTTGTGCAATATTTTAATTCAACAAACTTTCGTAAACATTTCGAGATTTTTAATTAGATTTTGCTTTTTTTTCTAAGTGCGCATTATTGTGGCCCAGTAAATTTTAGTACAATAAAATTGACATTTTAAGTAGCCCCATACGAAATCGAACATACGCGGTTATATACCATTTTAAAGGCCTATATGTATATCCTCTTTCCAGATCATATTCGATCATTGAAATCGAATCAAAAATAGTCATTCAAAAACTCATAAATCTTCAAAATCGTATTTTCTGACCTCTAAATGACCTTTAAAAATCTATAAAAATAGGCAATAATATTTCTCATAAAAACAAATAAAATTAGGGGACAGGGTCTTGAAATTTCCAAAAAAAAAAAAGCATTTTCGATGGGCACCCTAATGTGCATACATACATTCATCTGCTAGAAGCTATTTAATGAATGTCCTTATCACTTTAAACATTGTAAGTGTGCCCCTCAATATAAACCCAACGAAAACAGTCATTGTCCCATTCACTAGAAGAATAACCCTACCGGGAATGAGAACCATAACCCTGGATGGCACAGAGGTCAACACTGTTTCCAAAGTAAGATATTTGGGTATTATGCTCGACGCAAAACTTTCATGGAAGAAACACGTCGACATGATGACATCCAAATCCGTAAGGGCAATTATGGTATGCAAACGCCTTGCAGGTAAAACCTGGCGATGCAGTCCTAGGATACTCATGTGGATGTATACTATGATTGTCAAACCAATGATAACCTATGGAGCGGTGGCCTGGGGCTCAAGAGCCAACCTAGTGACTGTAAGGCGCTCACTCACGAAACTACAATGTCCCGCGTGTGTGTGCATCACAGGCGCAATGTGCACCTGCCCCACGGCAGCAATGGAGTTTATTCTTTAGAGCAGGCAGCTAAACGATGCCTAATAAACACCACCAAAGAAGGGCGAGGTAGAGAGAAGGTAGTATCATCTCGTAACATGAAATCTCTCCGGGAACAGATCCCTATGACCCAATTCCCACAAGATGATGTCGGCAGAGTTATTAGCTTCGAAAGAAATTTCAAAATAGAATTAGGGAATAAGGCATGCTGGACTGGCACTAGCATCTAGGAATTCTTCCAGCTGCCCCCTATAATGTACCAAACACAGACGCCTCAAAAACAGCAGAGGGCATAGGGGCGGGCATCTCCGGTCCAAGATCAAAGATCGCTACCCCTATGGGCAGACTCCCTAGTATATTTCAAGCAGAGGTTCATGCCATCAGTCTGTGTGCGGAGATTAATATCCAGAGAGGATATCGCAATCCTGATACTAAGCGATAGCCAAGCCGCACTCAAGGCTCTTCATTCTTATGAAATTAAGTCTGCACTGGTTCTTGAGTGCGTAGGAAGATTAAATTCCTTAGCAGCAAAAAACCGGGTCTTCCTTTTATGGGTCCCAGGCCACAAAGGCATAGAGGGAAATAAAGAAGCAGACATGCTCGCCAGGGACCACCAATAGGCCCCGAACCCTTCTTTGCAGTATGAGCCCACACAATCAAAGAAGGACTTAGAAGAGAAGAAAGAGTAAAAAGTGAACTGCACTGGAACCAAATTACTGGGTATCGCCAGGCAAAGAAGCCATTAGGGGTAAACCAATAGGAAAAGATATGAAAAACTTATTAACCTCCCAAAGAACAAACTAAGAATCTTAACAGTTATCTTAACAGGTTTTTGAAAATTGAGTAGTCACCTACACAAACTCGGGATCTGGTCCACTGATTCATACCGTTTCTGTAATAGGACTGCTAAAACTTCTGAGCTTATAATCCCCGAACTCGACGCAGTGGCGAGGAGACCAGAGAAATATCTGGGGTCACTAAACCGGGAGTCGAATCACATGCACCCGATGTTACCCAACAATCCACTGGATTACCTAAGGGAGTTAGGACTGACCGACGTGCTGTCAGGAGCGAGAGGGCACAATAGATCTTCTGGCCGCAGTGCATCTCTCAACTAAATATCTATCTACCTAATATCATTGAAATTAACTTAAAAAAAAAATTTGAAAATAATAAAATCTAAACTAAAAAATAAATTAATTTAAAAAAATAAACAAAAATTAAATTAAATAAAAAACCGAAAAAGTAGAAAATAATATTTCTCAATCCCATAGAGTTTGTTTTGATATCTTTTGATTTTGAAATTTTAACAAAAGTCATTATACACAATTTATGAGATTGAAAACAAAAAACGTAGAGCGCATGCAATACATTTAGATTTAATTGACAATAATCAAACTAAATACATAACATAGATCTAAAATTTCTACAGCGAAAGTACAAATTTGAGATAGATTTTAAGCCGCCTTTATCAGTGTTGCCACAAAAAAAAATTACCAAATTCCTCAAAAACAAATGAAAAATCCGCAAAATCCGAACAAATTACTCAAAATTTTCTTATTACAGATATGAGTATTGTGTACTGCATACTATTTACCGGTACTTGGCATAAAAATTAATTACATTCTCGCCATTCAATTGGTACCCAGCAAAAAATCGGTAATCGCTTTTAGTGGTAACGTGTTCTAGAAGGCATAGCGTTATAATGGCTTCGAAGTTTTTCACTTCTTTTAGGCATTACTGCTAATGCAAAGTAGAATGTGCTACAATATTTTATTTAATTCGCTTCTTTGTTTCATTTCTGGGAATGCAAAGTAGAATGCTGCATCGTAGTCAGCTGAAATATAGAATGAATATCCAAAAATTCTTTTTCTGCAGTTACTTTCTGTAGAAATTTGTCTCGCATAAAAATTATGTTTTGCTTTCCCTTTCTCCGTTTCGTTTCGTTCTCCCTTCGTTTGAAGGTAATGCTGCGGGTAAGGGCTTACCGCCAATGACATGCCCATGTTAAAATAAGGCCTTCTTGAAGCGAAAGCGGATTCTTAGCAGGCAGGCCGTGATGGCCCTGATTATTCGTACGTTCGCGACCGCATGCTTGTCGCTAACATATTGAAAAATTAGAATCGAACGAATATAAAAGTTTATGTCTTCCTCCAAAAGCGTACGAAAGTACAGTTCGTGACCGTTGGAAATGCCCATATACATATACTTTATTTTATGTCGTCCAGCTTTCCTGAAGTATGTAATGCCTTAATGTTAGTTCTTCCAATTCCTGTGCCTACAGCTGAACGATCATTTTCGAAACTAAAATGAATAAAAACCTATTTAGGAAACTCTATGGGACAAGACGGACTACGTAGCTTGTCTTTTCTGTTTATTGAAAATTCTATGGCTTTATCTTTAAACTTTGATGATGTTATAGATTCTTTTGCAGAACAGAAAGCTCGGAGAAAGGAGATTTTATTAATAAATATCTTATCAAAATTAAATTGTTATTTCTTAATAATTTGTATGTATAAACCCATGTTCTTGAAAATAAAATTTATTAGATATTTAACTAAATTGCACACATTATTGTTAATAGTGTTTGGTTAATTTCATAAGTGGTTTATTACAATTAAATTACAATGTGACGATTTTTACTGGGTGTTCCCCATCCAAAGAATTTGCCACGGGCCTCAGATGATATAGTTACGCCATTAAGTTTGGCTTTACATGAACAGCTCCTATTTTATAAAAGGGTTAGTTTTTTTGCAATTAATAATTAATTAAACATTATGAATACGTAAATATTTTGTTTCTTTCTTCCATGCCGAATTGATCCAGTCTAATGTACATATTTGTATGTATAGCCACCAAAGAATTGCCCTCGGCAAAAATCGACTGTAATATCTCCATCGTATCGATTTCTTATTACCAATCGCTCTAAAACGTCCGCCGAAGCGAACTCGCCTGGGCGAGTCGTATTCTTATTACCTGAATGAGTCGTTTTCATATCGCTTTATTATTGCTGCGGGCGATATTTCTAATAATTTTATTTATTTTAATACTACATTAATTTTTTTTACAAAATCGGGACTTAAAATCGAAATTAAATATTTCTCCCGCTATGGCGCTTCCAATTTTTGCACTCCTATTTTTGGCGTAAATTAGATGCTTTTGAAAACGAAAGAAATTATGTTGCCAATTTCTCATTACGGCAATAAATCGGCAAATCGCCAATATGTTGCCATTGTCGATTGTTGCCTATTTTCAAGTTCTATATATACACATATGTATATATTTGTAGTAAAATACACTGCCTAAATGTATGCACCGGCTGGGGATACATATGTATGTATGTACGACATACATTTTACGTATTCCATTTACATTGCTATTGGACTACCCTGTGACAACGACCTACTCTGTCTTCATGCGCGCCTAATTTAAAATGGCCTTTGTGGAAACCACTGAAGCAGACTCGACTAGACTCCGCAAACACGGCGAACTGCGCATGTACATCATCAGTGTTGCCATTTTAAGCTTTTGGAACTAGATTTAGCTCTTTATTTTATTTAGGTTATATAAGTTTATTTAGCTCTTTTTTTCGACCGTTTTAGCTGCAAATTAAATTTTTTCTGGCAACACTGATGTACATATGTGCTGTTTAGGGGCCAACACAGGTGGGGGTTCATTCACCGATAGGTCTGTTAATTTTTTCATAGTTACATTACGTTCAATTTATGGATTAAGTTCAACACCCTCCAGAATACGTACGATACGTGATCAAGAGACTTTCGAAATGCCTAATAGTAGCACTAGGCTGTCAGCTGGGGCTGTTGCATCAAAATAATTCCCGCAGAAATTTCAACACTATTCTCTAGTATGTCAGATTTCTTTACACTGTCGTTTGAATTGAATTTCGTATGCGCGCCATGGACTTAATACAGAATTCGACGTCAAAATGTTTAACGCGCGGCCGAGCGATTGAAATTGGGAGAGATGAGAAGACATTTAACGGCCTGAAGGCGAACAAAGTGTATTAGAGACATTGCTGAAAATCGCTCAGAAAATAGTCATGGCAATGGATATGCTTATGGCGGGGTGAGTAATCACTGGCCTTCATTTGTGATTAGCGAAAAATCCTGAAAAACAACAGAAGCTACGCGAGGAAGTTATGCGTAAGCTACCGCAAAAAGATGAAAGAGTTAGCTCCCGATCCACTCAATAGCATTCCGTATCTGCGTGCTTGCCTCAAGGAGTCATTGCGTCTCTACCCACTGGGAACCGGTAATATACGTGTCATACCAAGGCATCTCATACTGAGTGGGTTTCGAGTGCCAAAGCATACGGGGGTCAGCTGAAAATTTAGTCACGGATGAACGTTGCTATTCGCGCCCAAAGGAGTTCTTGTCCGAACGTTGGCTATGCTCTTCAGAAATTAACTTAGGCACAGACGAATATATCAATCCAGTCACCTATATTCCATTCGGTTTTGGTCCCAGGCTCTGTGTTGGCCAGATAATCAGTGAAATGGAACTAAAGCAACATTGCACTAAAGGGCATTGCACGCTTCGTTAGAATTTCAACATAGAATTTCATTATCCAACTAATAAACGCATTCAAGAGTACGACCATTAATTTACAAAATATGCCACTTAAATTTAAATTCACTGATATTGACTCGGTCTAAAATAGAATTGTTTATTGTTAAGAGAATGTTGTAAGTAGATATTGACTTGGAATAAATTAGAGTCCTCAGTTATTGAAATAAATTTGTTCTTTCTTATAAATTGGTTTTTCATCTTTAATAAACGGGCAAATCTCCAGACCCTGGCGATTTTGTATACAGAAATTTTCAACAGCGTAATAAAAACATAATGACGTTAATTCCATTTGCAGTGGGAATTAAGGCCATATCGAAATTATGGTTTTATTTCCAATCGCGATGGGAAATAAAAGTTGCGTTCCCTAACTCGCAAGAAGTTGCAAGAATTTACAGGAATTAACCAAAAAGCGTTCTCGTACTCGGTTCTCTGGCCGTTCTTCTAACCCAGAAAAGTTGAGGAACGCAACTAAAGCTTTATGGTTTTATATCGAATGGTATTAATGCACCCGAGAACAAGACGAAGAGGAAGAGTTAGGCCCTCACTGCGATGGAAAGACCAAGTGGCGAAGGCCTTGACTACACTTGGCATTTCAAATTGGTGTCAGTTGGCACAGCAGAGAAACGACTGGAGTGCTTTGTTGAACTCGGCCAAAATCGCATAGGCGGATACAGCGCCAAATAAAAAGAAGAAGTTATTGCACCCCACCTCTCTGAAAGTTCTACCTACATATGTATATTTAGATGACTAAGTTTGCTCCTTCTTTCGTCAATAAACTGACCTAAAAATACACTGGAAATACGACTGCCATTCTGCCTTTTTCTGAAAAAAAAAATTTAAACCTGTGTTATCAACCATATATGTACTTATAATATACATAAATACCCGTTTACTTACATATGTACTTAAATGCATAATTTGATTACGGATGCAGACTGCAGATACCTTCATATCGCCATGCACATGTAATTAAGTCAGTAAAAGCTGTTTCAAAATGATGCAGAAATTTTCTTTCAGTTGAACTGGGACCGTAATCGTGTAAAGTTTACTTAAATAAATTTATTTTGAAAATGTTTTCGGGAAAAATAAGTGCAGCAACAACTCGCAAAGGAATGGGTATAGCAAACAGCTTAAGGTCAACAACATTGCGATTGTTTGCCACAAAAAAGGTGAATGCGAAATTAGCATACGAAACGTGGATTAAGTATGTTTGGCAGACGGTTGTACAGTCGTAATTTTGGGATACATACATATGCATATTTGTGCATTACTATAATTGATATATGCACATAAATACAACCCGCGACAAAAGATAGCAAATTTTTTTTAAAAGTTCAGCTCCTTATCTAACAAAAACCATATAAGTCCGAGTTTCAAATTTTGTACAAAAATTTCAAAAATTGCACTTTTCATCCCAATTCCAAGTATTTTAATTAGAATTTTTTTAAAGAATTTTGGGTATACAGTTTTATAGCTTATTAAAATCTAGTATTCCGTTGGTTTTTCTGAACGGTACTAGACTGTCTCGCTTTGATATCGGAATGGTTACACATTCAGAAGTTAGCTTACTGCCAATATAGAAGTATTACATATATATACATATGTCAAAAATCAACGCGATTTTTTAGGAACTTCAAACTTGCACTCCATTATATTAGATTTAAATAATCTATAAAACTGCATACCAAAAATTATACTATAAATTAAAATTAAAATGCTCGGAATCGGTATGAATCGTTTGTGGAATTTTTGCACATACCAAGTCTGTACTGTTCAAAATGTTGAGATCAAGGCGAATTCATATAAGGTGGTAGCGATAGTACAAAAATAAAAACTTACATGTATTTTGTTTTTGCTTCCGGTACACAAATGTCAAATTTCAATTATTCTTCGCTCAAGGAGGAAGTGGGAGAGCAAATTCCAATACTTTCGCACTCACTCATGGGAAGTTTTGAGATATGTGTACCGAGGCGAATTAAAGCAGCTGCTCTAGCAACACCACCTTATATGAATACGCCTTGGTTGGCTGATATTTCTACATATATTTACTTCATAGAGAAGAATACGCATAAGAAAACATTTTTATACATAAATAAAATCTTTAACAGCAGCCGTTGTCTCAGCATGACCCAGAGACCCTCAATTCCTCATGTCCAGTCTCAGCTAAAGAAGGAACCGCATTGGAGTGGCAGAGAGCGCGTCCATTTAGTGAGATACCACAAATTGGCGCACTTAAGCTGATAAGTAAATTTTTACCAGGTGGCAAGTATTTCAAATTGGATTCCAATGATCTTGTAGCGGCAATGCGCAGTGATTTTGGCCCTATTTTCATGATGCCGGCACTTATGGGTCAACCCAGCATCTTAGTGACGTACAATCCGGACGATTTTGAAAATGTTTTTCGCAATGAAGGGATTTGGCCAATAAGACCCTTCTCTCAAACTATGCGCTATTATCGGAATAAGTATCGTGCGGACATTTTTGATGGCGTAGAAGGTGCTATAGCGTCGTGAGTTTGAATGAATGTACTCGTAGATATTTATGCGTAGCGCTCTATTGTTGATAAAATGCATGCGAATATTCGATACTTGCAGGCAAGGCGAGCAATGGAACTCATTTCGCACGGTCGTGAATCCGATACTTTTGCAATCAAAGTCTATTAATATGTATCTAAACAAAATGGCGCAAGTGAATCAAGAATTTGTAGATAGGTAAAATCGATCATACATGTCCATTTTAAATTAGTACTTAAAATTATTTTGCTACTATTCTAAGAATTCGCTTGATGCGCAATTCCGAAACCTTGGAGATGCCTGACGACTTTGCAGTGCATATACAGCTTTGGGCGCTAGAATCTGTTGCCGTGGTAGCATTGGATTTGCAACTTGGATTGCTGCGAGAAGATAGCGAAAACTCCGACGATGCTCAGAGGCTATTCAATGCTTTAAATGAATTCGTGGATCTCAGCTTCCAACTGGATTACAAGCCTGCAATGTGGCGACTGGTAGCCACACCTAAATTAAGGCGTCTTATGCGAGCTATGGATGATATTAGAAGTGTGACGTGGAAGCATGTAACAGAAGCCATTAATAGATTGGAAGCAGAAAAGCGTGAAGGCGTCCAACGGCCAGAAGAGGAGACAAGCATTTTGGAAAGGATAATAAAGAGAGACGCTAAAGTAGCTGCTGTAATGTCTATGGATATGCTGATGGCAGGCGTTGATACGGTAAAAAATATTTTCGAATACTACTTATGTACAAACATATGTACATACATATATGTGTTTATATACATAGATACGGTATGTATGTATGTATAATATCCATTTAAATTGTAGTTAATTAATCTTTCTATTAGACAGCCACATTGGTTGCCGGCGCTCTGCTCTGTTTAGCTCAGCACCCGGAAAAGCAAGAGCGCTTGCGCTCAGAGGTAAGGAGTGTACTGCCAGAAAAGCGTGGCAATTTCACACCAAATGTATTGGACAATATTCCGTATCTGCGTGCATGCATTAAAGAATCACTGCGCATTTACCCAGTATCTGTCGGGAATATGCGTGTACCGCAAAACGATCTCATTTTAAGCGGCTATCGTGTACCTAAAGGCACTTGGGTGAGCATGATTTCATCAACTCTACAATCGGATGAACGTTTTATTCTGCGCCCCTTGGAATATTTACCGGAACGTTGGTTGCGAACGGACGAAACTATCAGCGAGGAGGGTGTGCGATCATTGAAGCCAAGCAACCCGTTTGTTTATCTACCATTCGGTTTTGGACCGCGCATTTGCCTAGGACGTAGAATAATAGACTTGGAAGTAGGGCTGGCAATGGCAAGATTAGTTAGGAATTTCAAAATAGAATTTAATTATCCCACCGACAAGCCATTCAAGGGTATGCTAATCAATATACCAAATATACCCTTAAAATTTAAATTAACTGACATTGATTAAAAAGAAGCAGAGAATATTAGACTGATTTTTTGTTGTTTTTTTTTTCGTATCATCTATTAAAAAAACAAAACGCAATAAAGATTCACAAAATACGCCAACGGCATTGTTTTCACAAAATTAAATGAAATATGTATGTATGTAAAAAATTGCAAATATACATACATATAATTATATAAGCAGGTTTGTATACATATACATATGTACATTAGAGTGGTTCATAAATACACTCGTTGGAAATTCATAAACGCTATATCAGAATTTTGTTATTTGTGATAAAAAAGGAAAACGTCTTTTTTCTGGTCGGTATTTTATAAAAACGCTGATGTTCTCTAACATGCATGTATGTATACATGTATAAGTGTTCTACTTGGAATATAGGTAAGCACCTTACGAGATAATCCATGTCTTATTTCAGCTTTTAGTACGAAAACTGTCATCATGATTAATGCCTAACAAAAAACGTACCAAAACGCTTCTGAGAGTACCAAAAAAAAATTTTTTTTAATTAACTTCACTAGAATAATGTCTCACAAAAATTATTTGAAACTTAAAGCTTAATGGCAAACAATATGTATTGGCAGTGAGAACTTTTCACAATGTCGATAGGCCAAATTTTTTATTTTAATTTTCCCGCTATTCTTTTATAAAAATTTAGTTTGTATTATAACAAAAAAACATAAAAATATAATTTCTAAGCTCTGTTCAAAACTCGATTTATTAATCACATTTTTTTATTACTTTTCTGAGTATGCAGTTTTGTAGTTAACTGCTGCTTTATTCCATGCCTCACAAAAGGAGCCATCTTTGGAAACCCATGAAAAATTGGTGAACCAATCAGCTCTAAATCTTCTTTTGTTTTCAACACTGAATAATATGTATGTACATAAGTAGTTAGAAATAGAAATTACAGATATTTTATAAAAATCCGATTCCCTGAGTTGAATTAATGTAATTCGCTCTTCGCTTTTTAATAAAAAATCTGTAAACAAACCACAAATTTACTAAAGTTGTGAAGTGAAGTGTAAGTTGCTGCAAGATTACGAGTTCATATTTCCTACGGGGCTTACGTACATATACATACATACACACATACATATGTACATATGCATATCTAAGCTTTAGTTCTTTCGCCTTATTGAACTATATTTCGCCTAATTGAACTAGTTCGGTAGTAAGAGCTGAGTTACAGAGCAACAAAAATAAATGTTTTATAACATATTCTTACATATAAAAGATTGCAATAAACACACAATTCAGTCATCTTTCTCCAAAATCACGAAAGGATGTTTATGGAAATTCGACAGTGCCTGCATTAAATTTTCTTTTCTTCAATTTTGCCCTCTGAATGCGAGTAAATTGCTCTTCGCTTTGGCATCTGAAAGAGAAAGCCATTTGTTAAACAACAAATCCTAAAAGCTCAACTCAATTACCTACTTTTTAATACAAATTGCTCTAAACGAGCGCTCTCTAAGCATATGTGGGTTCACATATACGAAGAGCGGGAGCTAAGCAGTGTATTTAATGCACACGGGTTTTGCTTCATTTGTTTTCTAGCAGATAATCATAATAAAAATATTACAAGGTAATAATTATTGTACCATGGGTAAAATCATTGAGAGGCAGTCTGACGTTTGGCAGCAATATAATTTTAAAATTCCAACTCAAGCTCACACACACATTCTCATTTTTAATCTCAAAAAAACAACAGTTGAGAACAATTTCATATTTTTATTTTCAATTTTATATGTATGATTTTAAAATGTTTGCAAACGCCAGAAAAAAATCATGACCGACGAATTGAGAGAATGATTTTACCATCTAATGTTTTTATCACGGCCGATAATTATCAGGAAGAAGTAGATGGGAAAATTTAATGAATTACGCTCACAGAGAGCGAAATAAAGCAGAAGCAAATGAGCGCTATAACTATAAGAAACTAGCAAGTAAACAGTTGATCGGTGTATTTGACTAAATTTTACTAGCAGAAATTAGCAGGAGAGCTAAAAAAAATAAAAGCGTAAGAACGAGAGGGAGTTGCTAGTTTCTGCTAGTTTTATGGGTGAAGAAACGCTTTCCAGCGGAAATTAATGATAATTTATGATAATTATCTGTTAAAAAACAAAGCTAAGGTCTCACTTACTGAATCGTAGTGAATCGTTTGAATGTGTTAGCATTGCAAATTAAATGAAATATTAGGTAGATTCAGAAGGCGCAGTAATTGAAAGCAATCGTTGATAAAAAAAATCGGTGATCGTTATGCGTCTTCTGCATGGCATGGTACACTAGCTGTCAAATTCAACTCTCAAAGGTACACATCAACATGTTGCCTCAAATGATCAGAAAAATATTACGATCATTTAACACGTAACTGTTCAGTTGATCAACGCGTTTAGAAGGTGCAATCGCAACTGTTGCTTAGCTGTTGCACCTTCTGAACGAGCCCATTATGTCTTTTTAACGTGAATTCCCATCAGCTGTTTCTTTATGCCCTTACAACGAAAAACGTGTTCCCATATGTGTTGTAAAATTACATTTCCATATTTATTGGAATGTTGCCACAGAAAAGTTTAGTTCACTTTAATGAACGAAGAAATGAACTAGTTCAATTAAAAGAGCTGACTCTATCGCTCTCTAGTTCAAAGGCTGCCCAAGCCTAATTTGAATGCTTATGGGTATTTCCACGGGAAGCTCACTTTGTTCCTAAATGTAAAGTGTTTATGAAATTCGGCTTTTACTTGAAAATATCATAAAGAAATATTGAGATTTTCATAGTCTTAATGATTTTTAATCTAACTCAGTTTGCATATGGCTTTATCTTGCTTGTTTATGGGTACGTATTTTAAGTTAACCTTTTTATGAAACAATACGGCAGCAATATTGAACCAAACTGCTTTAAGGTTGACGAGGTAGCTGGCTTAATTTTTATCTGGAGAAATTCCAACCACGGCATACCTCAAACTTAATTATTAAATAAAAATTTTATAGAAATTTGCATTTTTAGTTATTCATTAAAATTTTTTTAACTTTACTTTACAAAGGGGAACACGGAAACCCCTGTACAATGTAAATTTAAGGAAATTCATATGTGCGCTTTCTGGATACATTATTGTGGACGAAATTGTCACCTTACGTGCCAGTTTATAGCTTCTAGGAATAAAATTTTATAACATATATATATATATATATTTTTAATAGGTACTGCAGACATAAAGTTACGTTATTTGAAATTACTTTGAAAGAAGTTTCAATAAAAAGTTCTATCTCACTACACAGATTTTTATTTTCCTATAACACTTATACAAATAACTTATATTTTTTTAACGTTTATAACTCTTTTGAATGGCAATATACTTACCAAGACCAAATTTTCGATATATCGCAGCTTTAGAAAGCTACTGACGTGAGGTCTAAAAATCTGAAAAAATTATCTAAATATTCCCAATATCTTTTCCCTTTCGACTTTACTTCGCTGTCACGTTCGTAACCCATGGAAATGCCCATATTCGTATGTACATACATACAAACGCTTTTATGAGGTCTTATCAATTTGTATGCAAAAAACGAGTATTCAGTTGAATTGCAGCAACGAGCGCGTTAGGTACTCGAAACTCAAATTATAAAAAAATGTTTTATGTAAAAATAAAATGTGTCGCGATCGGTAAACGCTGCCTCACAAAGAGCTTTCAGGTGATACCAAAACGATCGTTGTCAACAAAGGTGAAAAATAAAGCTGAGAGACACAAATGAAATGGTTTTTTTTTTTTTGTTTACGAGTGTTGCCCTTTGTACGTTTAAATTTATACGACCTTTGCAAAATATGTACTTTAAGCGCCGTTCTCACCATCTCTGGATAACGTTGTCTGATTAACATTAACTGCAGGTTAACATCATTATCTACTTTATAAATAATATAACAGGGAGTTGAAAACATCGATAGCGATGTTTAGCCTATATGTATATATTTTATTAACCGGTTTTGAAAGTTAACATGGTGTGCATTATTAACACCAAAGACTTTGCTCCAATTTTTTTTTTACGAGTTGTTTGCAAACAAATAAAAATCGAAAAGTGAACTTTGGGTAGCCCACTTGTAAAAACTGGACTCATATATAAAATAATTGCCGCTTTCGTTGTTCGGGCTTAACTCAAAAACTACTGAATAGATTTCAGTCAAATTTTCAGAGATTACATATATCCTGCATACATATGAAGGGGTTAGAATCAAAAGGATCTAAGTAGATCTGCATATTTTTGAGATAAAAGGTTACAGTTGTTTACTTATTGTAAATTCTGGGTAAATGCATTTGAAATGATTCTTGCCTAAATGAATGCAGGTTAATTAACTAATTCAAAGAATGTTTACTCTTTGCCACCAAATAAACACTTGGGGTATTCACAACGGTGTCGTAAGTGTCGTATAGTTGTATGTCGTAAACTTTAAGCACCTAAAAAATATATTACGGGGGTTCGCAAAGTACCATCAAAATCATATTGAGAATTTTCGCAGTGTTCAAAAATAGTTGATTGTGGTTTCAGGTTCTCTAGACATTTATTTAAGCTTTTAAAGTTTACGACATACAACAATACGACACTTACGACACCGTTGTGAACCCCTCAACTATTTTTAACTATAGTATATGGGTATAACTTATATTTTCAAAAAATGTAATATAGACCCTTATGATTCTAATTCTAAAAGGCTATTAAAGGCTACCAGAAACTCGCTAGATGGCGCTGGGATCGAGTTATTTATAAAAGTCGTATTTATGAGCCGATTTCGATCAAATTCAAAACGTGCAATCAGAAACATCATCATTTGTTATTGGCTACCATTGGTGTTTTAAAAATGGAAAATTCATAAAAATTGTTCATTACATTGCAATGCCCGCTGGAGTTAAGGTATTTAGAGAATCCGTATCTATATATATAATACGCGAAATGATTTTTTGTTCCGCTTAAAAGATCTATACCGTTCGCCCGATTTTCAAAAATAAGATACCAACTTAAAGCGTTTAGGCTGAGGATGTGCAAACTGGTTTTAGTTTAGTTATTATTTAAGAATCAATGCTATAAAATCCGCACCGTTCGTTCGATTTTCCAAAATGAGGCGTCAAACTAAAAGCCTTGCACTGTAGATGTGCAATAAGGTTTTACTTTGTTGAAAAAAGTTGCCACCTTTTAAAAAATTATATTTAACCTATAAAAAAATAAGTCAATGATTACAAAGTGGGTATCAGACGAAATGGGTTTAAAAAGCTTTGTTTCTTAGCTGAAATATAGGAGGGTTGTCACCTGTTTAAAAATCATATTAGGTAAGGGAAACATGTATCACCATATGGGTGCCAAACGAAAGGGGTTTCAGAAAGTAGTAAGTTTAAAATATTTTGAAGAGGGTTGCCACCTGCTTTAAATATCGAGTTTAGTTTACTTATAAACAAGTTATACGAAATATGAAAATATGGATATCAAACGAAGGGATGTTAAGAAATATTTAGTTTGAACGCTAAGAATATTTTTGAGGTGTTGGAAGAGTGTTGCCACCTGTTAAAAGTTGAATTCAAATTATTTTATAAGTTAAGTGAATTACTAAAATGTGGGCATCAATCGAAGGGCGGTTTGAAAAATTTTTATTTCTGAACTGTATTTAGCGGGGTTGCCACATGTTTGAAAATTAAAACTCCACTGTATTCATCGTTTCATTCAAATAAGTATCACAGTGTCTGGTGAAGGTGGGTTGACAATGATTAAGCTTGAAAATACTTTTTAGAGGGCTGCCAGCTGTTTGAAAAGTCTAACTCAATTAACTAATTCAAAACCATATGCAATATAAAAATACCGTAGTCAAACGAAAAAATGTTAAGAAATCTTGAATTTGAACATTTTGAATTTTTGAAGAGAGTGGTCACGTGTTTAAAAAGTTGCATTCAAATTATTCAGTAAGTTGGATGAATTATTAAAAGATGGGTTTAAATCGAAATTTGTTTGAAAGGGATTTATTAGGAAAGGGACCTTTATTTAGGAGGGTTGCCATTTCTTCGAACAATCAAATTCGAATTAGTTCATTAGTTTATTGAAACACATGTGTATAACCATGTCAGACGAAGAGATTTAAGAAGATATTAGTTTGAGCATACTTTTGAAAAGGAATTTAAACACATTAGGGGTAAAATTAGGGACCTTAGCCTGTAGATATATGTTAAAGTTTTATTTTTTTAATTACATAAGAACTTTTTTCATCGGTATAAGGTGATTTGAAATTCGATGAAAATAGAAACATTAGAAATATTTTTAAAGTTTTTAAAATTCGAATTCGGGCGTTTTAACGCCATGCGGATTTACTACTTTTTTATAATTAATTATAATTTAAGCAAATTATCCTTTTATCACTTTAGGTGAAGACCCTTAAAACAAAACCGGTTTATCCAGATTTTTTTTGCAATTTGAAAATGTAGAACCGTTTTTTTTTCAAATTATTCTTAAACAGGCCTTTGAAAAAAGCGAATAATCGAACACCCTAGTGAATATCATGTAAATAGCGATGTTTTAAAAATTATATATATTTTTTTTTTCAGCAAATCGGCTCTACCACCTCTGAAAAT
Organism: Rhagoletis pomonella; assembly: GCF_013731165.1. Classification (NCBI taxonomy): domain Eukaryota; kingdom Metazoa; phylum Arthropoda; class Insecta; order Diptera; family Tephritidae; genus Rhagoletis; species Rhagoletis pomonella. Next base: position 31,573 of record NW_023460224.1, read on the forward strand.
TCATCTACAAATTTGTGTCAGCATTCCGGTGCATCTTTGGATTGGAAGCAGGCGCGCCCTTTCAATGAATTACCTACAGACAATGCCTTCAAACTGATCTGTAAATTTTTGCCCGGCGGTCGATACTATAATTTAGACTCCAACCAATTGGAGATGGCAATGCGCAAGGAGTTTGGTGATATTTTCGTAGTACCCGCAGTGTTGGGTCGGCCTGCCACCTTGGTAACACACAATCCAAATGATTTTGCATCTGTCTTTCGCAACGAAGGCATATGGCCCATACGCCCATTTTCAACCCTACGCTATCATCGGAGAAAACGGCATGCGGATTTTTACCAGGGTGTCGAAGGCGTTTTAACTACGTTAGTAGTCTTAATTGAGTCTCAATAGCAAAGCTTATGTATCTTTTCTTTCCCGCAGACAAGGTGAACAGTGGAGCTCATTCCGCTCGGCAGTAAATCCACTGCTAATGCAATCAAAAAGTATACTCCTATATCTTAGCAGAATGGCACAAGTAAGCCAGGAATTCGTTGACAGGTAAATCATGTCCTGTTCACACTGCTTAACAGTAGTAAGTTCTAATCTTTGCAGAATACGTCTGATACGCGATCCCAATACCCTGGAAGTGCCAGCAAACTTTGAGGACTATATACAGCGTTGGTTGTTGGAATCTGTATCGCTAGTTGCTCTGGACAATAACCTTGGATTGCTTCGAGAACATAATGAAAATCACGCAGATGGTATGAAAATGATATCTGCCTTAAATACAATATTCACACTTGGCTATGATTTGGAGTGGAAACCTTCACTGTGGCGACGAATGAGCACACCGAAATTCAAGCGTGTAATGCAGGCTATGGACGATGTACAAAATATATCGTTGAAATATATAGATAAAGCAATAGAAAAACTGGAAGCCGAAAAGCAGCAAGGTTTCGAGCGGCCAGAGCATGAAAAGAGTGCTTTCGAGAAGTTACTAAAGATCGATCGAAAAGTAGCGACTGTGATGGCCACGGATTTACTGCTTGGTGGCGTTAATACCGTAAATATAATACTATGTTCAGACTAAGCGTTTTTTTTTTGTATCTACTAAAAACAAAACCACTTCTCGTAACACTTTAACAGACTACATCAGCAGTTACAGCCATATTACTTTGCTTAGCTAAGGACCCACAGAAGCAGCAAAGAGTGCGTGAAGAAGTTATGCAAATACTGCCACAAAAGGACGGTGATTTCACTGCCGATGCACTAAACAACGTATCCTATATGCGCGCTTGCATTAAGGAATCAATGCGTGTATATCCATTATCTGTCGGAATTGTGCGTGTAACACAAAACGATCTTGTCTTGAGCGGTTATAGAGTGCCGAAAGGTACTTTGGTGAATATGGTTGCCACTACTCTAATGGCTAATGAAAAGTATTTTCCCCATCCGTTGGAATTTTTGCCAGAACGTTGGCTGCGATCGGCTAAAGGAGGGGACGAGAATAGCGCGAACAGTGCAACTGAGTGTGTGCAAACATTAAAACCAAACAATCCGTTCATATTTTTGCCGTTCGGTTTCGGTCCAAGAATTTGTCTGGGACGCAGAATAAGCGAACTGGAAATGGAATTGGGTATTGCTAGAATAGTTAGAAATTTTAAAATTGAATTTAATTACCCTACGGCAAATGCTTTTAAGAGTTTATTTGTTAATTTGCCAAACATTCCGTTGAAATTTAAGTTCACTGATATTGAATAGTAACAAGTAAATAAATAAATTAATTTATTAATTTGAAAGAAAAGCAGCAGACAAAAATCGGGTTCGTCAGCTATTTTTTATTTTTTATTTTTTTAACCTACAGTGGGGAGCAAAAATGTCAAAATGGTTATTTTTTTAATATTGAGTTTTGCATATTAAAATTTTTTCGTTGATTTTTGATTAAAATATTGTCCATGCTATAGCTAAATTAACTTTATTTGATCAAAGTTTTAAACCCAAGAAAAAAATGAGAACAATTCCTCAAATTTTCATTAAATCTTTCAATTTTTGGTTATGAATTTCGAAAAACACTTCTGAGTATGCCGTTTTATAACGCATAAACTTTTGGTTTGAAAACCGCTTTGATATTCAAAAATTTTGGTTTGCTGATAGTCTTTTTTTTATATATGTATATGCACATTTTTTTTATGAAATAACAGCTTTTTTTTGCATTTCAGCGACGATGTGAAATAGGGCCTCTCAATATTAAGGTAACGATATGTTAAAACGGGGAAAGACCTTAAGCAGTCTAGGCTCTGGAGTCTTTAAACTTGCACATTATTATACTAAAAATAGCATGGGCTAAAAAACTGCATATTCAAAAGTGTTTAGCAAACTCGTTTCAAAAAAGTGAAAAGTATGACGAACTTTTCTAATTTTTTAACTTAAATAAGTGAAGAAGTATAAGTTCGGGCGAAATTGAATTTTATATACCCGGCGCAGGTATCAGGTCGTTCCAACTTTCTTTAAACTACCTAAAAGTCTATAACAGTCTTATTTATTGTTGTAAGTATTAACTTGGAGTAAGTTTGGAGAGTTTTCGTATATCCGAAAATTACCGTTATACTGGAAGCCGGTGCAATTTTAGTCCGATTTGAATAACTTTCAACGAATTGCTTTTTCGTAACAAGGTTATTAAATGCACCGATGTTGGTCGAAATATATCGGTTAACGAGATAAACATTTTTAGTCATAAATCCAAAAATATATAATCTAAATTTCTGCTCAGTGGTCATTGCAATAATCGATTTTGAGTCAATTAGCTTCAGTAGTTACTGATTTTTCGCACTTTTCGCGTTTTGTAAACTACCGTTATAGAAGAGGTGGGCATAGTGATTGCCTGATTTCAAAGATTTTCAACAAATTTCTTAGCTGGATCAGAAACAAGGCCCGTACCGAGTTTAGTAAGAATTGGTGAAGGGGCTACTAAGACACAGTATTTCATCGTAAGTGGGCGGGTCACGGCTTTTTCCAAAAATTTCATTATATTATTTTGCATCAAAATTCTACTTAACATACTGATTTTAAACAATTTAAATCCAATATTTACAGGAATATCGCAGTTTTTGCATTTTTCAAAAATACCGTTATGTGAGAAGAGGGCGTGGTTATAATCCGATTTCGTCCATTTTTAATAGCATAATTGCGCTCGGGTATAAAAACGATAAAGGTAAGAAAGTTAAGGCAAAACTAAAGATAAAGACGAAAATAAAATAATGAAAAATACATACATATTCTTGTACTTAAGAATTGAGTTAATTGAAAAGGTAAGAAATTCAATTGAAACTTTTCAATAAGAATCGGAAGATCTACAGTCATCAAAAATTTAGCTATCGAAAGTTATCAAGTCATCGAAATACAGAAACCCAGTTATCGAAATTTTTCGACAGTTATTGAGTTATAAAAATTTGCCAAGTTAATGAAATCTAAGATTATCGAGTTATCGTAATGTTATCGATATTTACTTTGCACCTTCATAGATGGCAAGGCCTTAAAGGTCACCTGTTGGCTTAAAATAAGAGAATGTTGATACTGGACTGTATGGAGCGAGGCGGAGATTGCTGATGGCAGAGATCTAGAAACAAGTGTAATTTCAATGCCCCAGAATAGTACGCCATCATTGCTTTTACTAAGGAGATCCTACACGTTTGGTTATGCTGGCTTAATTCGAATACTGAGCTCGGGCTCACAAGCTATCGAGTGTACTACTGATGGCTCGAGTGTACTACATTGGGCACGGATCTGGTGTCTATATGGAAGGAAAAGTGGGTGAACTTCACTTTTCACTTGAGAAATATGTCTCGATATTCCAAGTCGAGCTATTTACAATCCTCAAGGCCACGGTCACGTGGTAGAAAATAGCTGGAGCTGCAGGAATTTACGTGCGTATAGTGGCATCCAAGCTGCACTCAAGTCATTGTCAGCTCTCTAACTACTACTCCACACTGTTCCGGTAATTCTAGTCTCGGCAAAATTATGTTGGTAATCATAACGAGCTTGCCTTACTCTGGGTGCCAAGTCACTCGGGATAACCTGGTAATGAGGTATCTGACCGTTTGGCCTGAGAGGGTTAAGACCAGGTATTCCTCGGTTCGTATCCAGCCATAGCACTCCCACCTTCGGCCGTCGATGCCACCGCCAGAAACTGGGTAAATACCTCGCTCGGCAAAGACTGGGTGGCGGAGGCTTCGAGCGGATGCAGGTTGGCGAAACTCATGTTTACCCTCATCGTTGCGGGTTGTGCTAGGTATTTGTTTTCATTGAACATATTGGACTGCAGGCAACTTGTGGAACTGGCTGGCTTTACGTGGTGCAAACATCTAACTGTGATCGGCATACAGAACAACCCCAATCGTCCTTCCTGCCTTGAAGAGGATGAAACGGCGGAACACTCTTCTCTCCTACAGAGCCTTTGCAAGAATTAGGTACGCGATTTGTGGAAACGATATGTTGAAAGACGAACAACTGAGCTCCTTTTAACCCAACAATCTGCTTCGATTTATTCGGAAAGCAAGTAGAATTAAAACAGTTTAAAAGGGGGGTGGAAACAGTAGAATGGGCGGCGTGTTGCCTGAGTGCCGCCAACAAAAGCAAAAATAACAGAAATATATATAGATGTGGATATTGCATGCAGAGAACCTTCGTGTACGTAGCCGACATTTCTGCCTTACTGCAAGTAAGAGCGTTAAGTTGATTTTTAACAAGAAAAAAATTACGATTAACGCTTTGCAAACAATGTTATCGCACCGAGTGCCGCGATATGCATTCATTTAAGCTGGAGCACTTATCGGGTGCAGTTCCACAAACTTTTCTTCAAAAATGCTTTCTCACAAACTTAGCATAAAAGCGATCAGCAAAAGCAGCATCACAAAAAATGTTGAAACTGCAAGATATTGGGCGATAATAAAGAAGGTAAATAAAACTGGCGACATAAAACTGCAGTAAGCGCTATTTGAATGGGTGAATGAACCTAAAAGTTAAATATAAATAAGTGTTCATACGTTTGTACACATATTAGTAGATATGCATATGAGTATAATAACACCAGTGATTTTATAAATAAACAGCACACAAGCGCTGCCGGTCCTACCAGTACTACCAGCTCGTTCACAAATGTTGATCAACAACTGGATATGACCGTGGAATGGCAGCAAGCGCAGCCATACTGCGAGTTGCCTAAAGATGGCGTTTTCAATTTTCTGCGTAAATTTTTACCTGGTGGCCGATATTACAATTTGGACTCTGCCCAAATTGTTAAGTCAATGCAAAAGGAACATGGCGATATTTATATATTACCAGGAATGATGGGTCGACCTGATGCCGTCGTTACACACAATCCAGAAGATTTTGAATGCATCTATCGCAATGAAGGTAGATGGCCAATAAGACCAAACTCATCAACATTGCGATATCATCGAAATGTGCTGCGAGCTGAATTCTATAATGGCATCGAAGGAACGATAGCGACGTATGTATGACCGTATACTCGTATAGTTTAATGAACGTACATATCGTTACCTTAATATAGAACATCGTAGCTGAAATGCGAAAGGCCGTAACTAAGTAAAAATCCAAAATTCTCTTTTTGATTTATTATGATTCATTTCATCGAATTAAAAGTCCGGACATGATTTAAGGCAATATGCTATATGAGCTATGGCCTTTCTGTATTAAGGTAACGATATACTTAAATTAATTAATTTAATGTTTTTTTTCACCATAGCCAAGGTGAACAGTGGGGCTCGTTTCGTTCGATTGTAAACCCGCTGCTTATGCAATCGAAACATATGAAAAATTATCTCAACAAAATGGCGCAGGTAAACCAAGAACTTGTTGAGAGGTAAGCTTGCTATTCATACTCCCAGCTTTATTTGGCAATCTGGACACCAACGCCAAATTTAATCTAAATTGAATCATTGCAGAATTCGCTTAGTACGCAATCCCGAAACCTTAGAAATGCCAGACGACTTCGAAGAAACTCTACAACGTTGGACGCTGGAGTCGGTATCCGTAGTGGCATTGGACAAGCAACTTGGATTGTTGCGAGAAAATAGCGCAAATTCTGAAATTGCCTTAAAACTATTTTCAGCTCTGACGGACTTCTTCACACTCACCTTCGATTTGGAGTACAAACCATCACTGTGGCGCATTGTGAGCACACCCAAATTTAGACGTCTCATGCGAGCTATGGATGATATACAAAATATAACATGGAAATATACAACGGAGGTCATCGAAAAACTGGAGGCCGAAAAACGGCAAGGCATCGAACGTAAAGAACGAGAGCAAAGTGTGTTGGAGAAACTGCTGAAGATAGACAAGAAGGTAGCCACAGTCATGGCTATGGATCTACTTATGGCAGGCGTTGATACGGTAGTTTTCCACTAGAAGCTAAATACCTTAAGAAAATAACAAATATTCACTTTCTTCTAGACAGCTTCAGTGGCAGTCGGTGCGCTGGTATGTCTAGCCAAGAATCCTGAAAAGCAGGAAAAACTACGACAGGAAATATTACGTGTGCTACCGCGAAAAGATGGTGACTTCACGATTGATGCGCTGGACAACATACCCTATCTACGCGCCTGCCTGAAGGAGGCATTGCGAATCTATCCTTTGGCTATTGGAAATATACGTGTGCTACATAATGATGTCCTCTTGAGCGGATTTAGAGTGCCAAAGGGTACTGTAGTAACCATGATCTCGTCAACTGCATTACATAGTGAGGAACACTTTCCACGGCCCTTAGAATACATACCGGAACGTTGGCTTCGTATGAATAAAGAAGATGAGCAGTCGAATGAGGAAGCAGCCGATTATACACAAGCACTTAAACCAAGTAATCCGTTCATCTATTTGCCATTCAGTGTCGGACCGAGAGCTTGTGTGGGTCACAGATTAGGCGATTTGGAAATGGAATTGGGTATTGCGAGATTGGTTAGAAATTTTCACATAGAGTTCAATTATCCGACAGATAACATATTTAAGGGAATGCTGATTAATATGCCAAATGTACCGTTAAAATTTAAATTCATTGATATTGAATAAAAAAGAGAAGGAAGATGGTAAAGTAAACCAAACTATGAGGAATTTGAAATGTAAAATAATTGTAAATCTATGTACGTAAATGCAAACACAGGTAGTTACTATAATTCATGTAATATAAACTTTAAAATTATCAGCAATGTTGTTCTGAAAATGCCAAATTGGCCTGAATGACGACGAGTTGAGACAGCTTTTATGTCCATTCGCACCATGATTCAATAACTAAAGGTTCCATAAAATTACAGTTGTCAGATTGTTTTTAAATTCGATGTTTATATAAAACCGTATCAAAAAACAAGTTTGTCTGAGGTTGGACTATGTGCCTCTATACTGGAGAGATTCGAGAATAGTGTTCTTACCTAAAGCAAGTAAAGCCAACCGTCTTTACTCAAAAGAGCACAGACCCATCAGTTTAACTCCATTCCTCCGGAAAACGCTGGAGAAAATCCTAGATATACACATAAGAGACAGCATAATGATCGACAGAGCCTGTATATTGCATGCGGGTCTGTCGATAGCAAACTCGGGCTCCGGACATAAAAATCTCGAGCCCCCGCTCGAACACAAGGTTTATGCTCTAGGTGTGTTCTTAGTCATTGGTGGAGCTTTTAAAAATGTATCAAGATGAGCTATTCTGAGTAGTTTACAAGAAAACAACGTGGAATCTGCTATTCCTCTATGGATAAAAACCCATTTAAGTTGTGGGAGAATTAGAGCTGAATGGAGTGAAGCCAGGCTAACTAAGCAGGTATAAAGAGCACACCACAGAGAGGGGTATGCTAACCGCTCTATGACTACTAAACAAATGTTGAAGGGAAAGCACCCAAACTAGTTGTACATAATAAATGAATGGAGCCCTCAGTACTATAAACCAATGAACTACTCATGCAGGATTAGGGATTAATGCAGATAAAACATATATGTTACTTTTTACAAGAAAGTACAAGGTTCTTCGGAAAAACTCTCTAAACCAAGTACCTTGGGTAATCTCTGACTGAAAACTGCTGTGGAAGTGCAATGAGGAGGACAGATTGAAAAAGGCGAGTAATGTAAAAAGATTGCTGGGTATTAATTTGGGGCCCATCCCCTGCCCTGTTGGTACTACACAGAAATAGTCAGGCAAATTGAGGGCCACTTGTATGAACTCACGTCAGCGAACGTTTAGTACATTCAAGACTTTTCTTCGCGAAAATCGAATACAAATGCTGCCAAACAAAATCAAAATGCAACTTATGGGTCAATGTTACTACATATAATTATAGAGATTAAAGTTTTGTAAGTCAAAAACTAGAAAAGAGAAAATAGTCAAAGATTCAGAGTTTAAATTATTCATATATTTAATGAAACTAGTTCATAGTTTTTCTCTTTTTATTTTACTTGTAAAATAAACATTTCTAAAATAAAGGTAGCTTTTGATTATTTTTCGGTTTTTGTCTTTATTTAGTGCTATTGAAGCTAATTTTGTTCAAAATTGATGCTTGCAACAATTCCTTGCCAAGAAATGCGTTTATGATAAAATTTTGGAAAATAGGCGTGGCACCGCCTACTTATGACACATATATGTATCTCCGTAACCGTTCTACCAATTTGTACAAAACTCGGTACGGTTATTGTGCTTGCCCCATAAAAGCAAAACGTTGAAATTATCGAAATCGGACTAAAATTGAGCGGTAGCTTTCGGAGAGGTGAAAATCATATATTAATACTTTCGCCGGGTATTTCATGCTCCGCTCCCGAGTAACGAACATCTAAATCCCGGGACTAACTCCGAAAATCTCGGGATCGTAAAAAAA